>NC_134572.1:142781604-142836604 GCF_050947875.1 Dermacentor variabilis
GATAAGCGTCACTGGGCGGCGTGGCGGGAATGAAAAAAAAATTATGGGGTTTTACGTGCCAAAATCACTTTCTGATTATGAGGCACGCCCTAGTGGAGGACTCCGGAAATTTAGACCACCTGTGGTTCTTTACCGTGCGCCTAAATCTAAGTGCACGGGCGTTTTCGCCCTCATCGAAATGCGGCCGCCGTGGCCGCGATTTGATCCCGCAACCTCGTGGTCAGCAGTGGCGGGAATGAAGTTTTCATGATCAGAGCACAGTACGCATGATTTCACATCTTATTGTTTTTCGCCAAAACGGCAGAACACGAGCGCTCATTATCGAGGGTACTTCAATCGGTCCTCAAACAACTTACCAAAAATCGTACCGGACAAGACGGCCTATTTTATTTGGCGCCGTACAGCTGCTTTGCTTCGCCACAAGAGCACTGGCAAGTTAAACAAGGACATAGGCGCATGTTCCACATCACAAATCTAGTCCTGCAAAACCAATTCTCTCAACGGAATGACAGTGCTGCAGGAATGAAAACGAGCACGGAAGACGCACGCAGGCACTGTACGCATGTTCGCGCTTTTTTCGATCGCGTTGCAACGAACGAACAAAGGGAATTCGAAACACTCACTCACATTTGATGGGGCTGAGTCGTAGGGTAATCATGCTGATCGTCGGGGCAAAAAGCCGCCAAAAAAGAAGACGCGAGCACAAACAAGAATATAACAAAGAAGTCGCAGTGACGCAAGCAGTGCAGAAATCTCGGACAAACCGCACGCACCAACTCTAGCAGTGCACCGATCATTTGACAGTGCGGACGCGCATTCATACAAGTAGACGCATAGAAATACACGTTTACATCGACATTAATTGTAGAACTTACAAAAGAAGTTATATCATGTTATTTGTTAGCAATTGCCGCGCTTTTTTAGTGTATGAAAGCTTTGTGCTTAGCTTCTTTGATGAACTATTTTCTTCATCGCAATAGCGCAGTGAACCGGCTAGGCGCGCACGGCTGCGCACGGAGCGCACGGGAAATTTGTGAATTTCAAACATCGCAAACGTCGTGCCATGTGCGCGCGTACCGTTTTCATCGTTCGTATATAAAAAAAGAACAGAAAGATTAATACGTTCAGCCACAGGCTCGAACTGAACTTTTGACTAGAAGAGTACAGCACTTTCGCTGTTCGTGCTTGTACACATGGCAGATGATCTGTTGTCCGATTATTTAAACATTTCTGCGTGCGCTTCTGCTTCAAATTTGTTACCGGGAATGTATAGCAGCGCAGATTCTGCTTGGTGCCCAGGCACTTTTCCAGCACATTGACCCGTAACCCGACCATGCTATGGAAAAGACCCCGGTCTCCATGCGAAATGCGTATCTAGTTTTTCTGGACGTCAGGGTTTAGTTCGCGCAGAGCCACCACGTGGCGTGGGCACCTTAAACTTTTCAACCCTCCCGTGGTGACCTAGTGGTGACGTCAACCAAACAAAAATAAAAGAAATAAAAGCTCTGCATGCTCATTTAACTTCACCACAAAGTTCGTGCCACCGGCGTTATCAGTGTTCTTGAGAAAGAGTGGCCGTTCGTCGGCTAGAAATTACATGTCATCCTCAAAACGTTTAATCGCGACGACGCAAACCCAGTGGTGATTGATCCTGGGCTTTTCAGAGTCTTCCCGAAAGAGAGCCATGGTGTTTGTTTCTCCTTTCTTTCTCTCTTTCTTTCTAATGCTACGGAGTCAACAGGCTGCGATAATCATCGGAAGCACTGCGCGGGAGCTTTAGCTCTGGGCTGACTGCGATGTTGCCTATTAAAATACATGTAAAACGTAGAAACGCTTTACTATGATAACCACTGGGCCGATTTTAATGAAATTTATCGCATTTTAAAGAGTGTGTTGAATTTTAGTATATATAGGAAGTGAAATTTCGGATTAGTTATGGATGATTGAAAAGCACTATTCAACAAATTGATATGCTTGAAAAAAATAGAAGCATGAATCTTGCGGTTCTGCACCTAGCATATATATCGCAGTTCTGCAAACTGCACCGATGGAAGCATCCAAAGCGAACACGTTTGATATGTCGATTTAAATCTTACATAAATTTGTTACATTGTTTACAAAGGTTCCGCAAATGTTCTACTCTCAAATTAGTGGTATTTTTAGGGTCATGTATAACATATCCATTTTCTCTGCTTTAGTTGTACCTTTAGGTGCAATTGAAGAAATTATGATACCCTTTGTGATTGCTTAGTTACAGATAGTTTCGTTTTCTGGAAAATATGCGATTTTTGCTAATTTTTATAAAGAGATATGACCACCGAACTCAAAGATTCGCAACCAACGTTAACTGTATTTAAAATCTTTCTTTTAAATGCCACAAACCTCATCAACCTTGGTGCTGTGGTTGCCGAGAAGAACAATTTCTAAATTTTCAACTATGTAGACAGGAGGTCCAAGCAAGAGCTGTCGCAGTGACGCGCATCATCTACGAGAGACATCGTTGTGGACAGCCTTTGATGTTAACCTGTCGGTTTCGTTAAGGTATCCCGTATTATTTTCCTAGCAAATTTGCTTTCCGCACGGATGGGCTACCGCAGCAGCTGGAAATCGAGAAAAAATGTGCTTAGGCATTAAGATGGACGAATGAGTAAGTTTGTTTTGTGCGTTGCCGCAAAATGTATGACAGAGTAATTGGGCGATCTGTTTCTTTTTCGTTGTCCATTAGCTTGTTATGGCCGAAGGTGCTCACAGTGTCATATTTACTAGTCACGGGGCAACGCGCGCCTTTCGGCGTGAGACATAGAGTACTTGAATTTAGGTGTCAAAGCACTGCACTGCGCCGTTATTCACGTGCGTGAAATATGACGAGTGGTTAAGATTATTGTGCAGTAATACATGCAGGATTTGTCTGTTGTCCATGTTCTCTACTATGCTGTCGTTCTGCACTTATATTCCACCCGCAATGCAGACTAGCTGATATCGAACGCCAAAAAGGTTGGCCCCGTACTCAAATGCCTCGCGTATAACTCCTCACACTTACTTGCATCCAAGAGTTGTGCGAGTGTCGAGACCATCATTAAGAAATGCTGGTAGTTCGAGGAAGGTGACAGTCGGCACCGGATGCCACGCAATATGCATCCCACCTACAACGAAGGACGAATACGAGCCAGGGGCAAAGCACTGCTCGCCAGTGCCCGCTTGAACAAGCACCGAACATGCTTCGTACGCTCAAGAAGAGGCCTTCTCCTCAGTGGTCATCGACTGTGATTCTAAAATCCTTAGCTGCGGTACCATCTGCACTTCTAATTCCAGCGTTGCAGAGCAGGTTGCAATTGCTCTTGCATTGACGGACAGTGTGCATGACACTATTTATTCAGATTCCAGGGCCGCTGTTAGGGCGTTTCAGATGGGAATAGTTCGAGGAAGGTGACAGTCGGCACAGGAGACAATTTGTTCACATCGATATTGCGTGAAAATTGTGCGAGCCTTCGAATAATGTTACCGTAGAGCGTCGTGTAATTAATGTGATGAAGTCCGCGTCCCAAATTTCAGACCCATGCCCCACCTTGCAAGGACTCAGCCAGTAAGAGTAAAGTCTAAGCAGTTCGCTTATATGTGTAGTCACCCGATAGTCGCCGGGCGCTGGCGTCGGCCATGGGACCTACTAGACCTCTCTTACCCGCCGTGGTTGCTCAGTGGCTATGGTGTTAGGCTGCTGAGCACGAGGTCGCGGGATCGAATCCCGGCCACGGCGGCCGCATTTCGATGGGGGCGAAATGCGAAAACACCCGTGTGCTTAGATTTAGGTGCACGTTAAAGAACCCCAGGTGGTCAAAATTTCCGGAGTCCTCCACTACAGCGTGCCTCATAATCAGAAAGTGGTTTTGGCACGTAAAACCCCAAATATTATTATTATTATTATTAGACCTCTCTTGAGCAGTTGCCGCCATTCTCGCCTTATTCGGTACCATCGGGTTTCAGCAGAACTCTTTCAACAGCCAATTTATTCGTCTCGAAATACTGAACCTGATCGACCGATCAAGGCATTGGTTCATCAGATTGGAATGCTAGTACATTGCAGTGCAATGTCGGACGCTCAAAAGTGATCTAGAATGTACACTAGCATTCGCTTCACGCGCGCCAACTGATTAGATGACGCGTCTTCGCTATTGAATCCGTGACAACACTCTGGATATTAGAAATACATGCAGGCGCATCCTGAACTAACCGATAACTTTGGAACAGTGGTTTCGCGCTAAAGAATGTTCACTCCAAAAAGTTTAGAAAAAAATATGCATAGTTGCTTTAAATATTAGCTGAAACATAGTGCTTGTGGTAAAAGGGCCCCCAAGACTGAATAACGTCGCCGACATGCCCCAAAAATTCAAGAGCCAATGTAGCCGCTCAGTTCAGGGGCCAATCCCACCATGGGCACTGTGTCGCAGCTCATATTTCCCGTGATTGTACGTATGTAAGTATTAATTGTCACAAAACTACATCATTTTTTTCTTTGGGTCTTAACATTAGAGAGCCGAAATTTGTGCACAAAACCCTCATCATAATGCTCCAGTACTTTTCGTTCTAACGTACATGTCCACGCTGCTCAATATGTTGCAAAATACTGAAACTGCATCCAGGCTTTACCCCAGGCAGCTGTTTTTATTCCTAATGAGGCCCGCAAACCAAGCCTGATGTCAGCAACGCTCAGAAATGTTATCGGGAGCGCGCACAATGTTCTCGCACACCTTGTGTGATTTACTGTACCTCTGAGGTGCTTGTATAATATAGGAGAATCGATTTTGAAGGCTAAATTGTAAACGCATGTGCACGGGTGGGCAGATGCGTTTAATTTCACGAATATGACTTGCGCGAAGAAGACCAGTCTGAGCTTTCACACCTACATTATAAAAAGCCTACTGCACCTTCAATATACCGGCTGTTTTTAACTGCGCCAAATAGAACTAATAAACCAATCCAAATATTGGTGACACCGTTTCTTCACTCGATTTTTCAGATTGGGAACCTCTAGATACGGAGTAAGTTGAGAAGTTGTGTGCGTAATTAACGAAGCTACGTTAATTACCTTTTCAATAATTGATCTTAGGTAGGTAAAGCAAATGAGTACTTTGGAGCCCACCCTCGAGATTATGTAGCCGAGAAAAAAACGTTTTGATTGAACATGATTTTCTAAGAGCTATCCGAAGAAATATTTTGCAAATAAACGCTTTCTTAAAGCGTAACTGACGCAGAAAAGTCAGGTCTGCAAGATCAACCTCACAGCTCTCTGCCTTGTCAAATATTGCCACCAATAGTATAGCTCCGCGACGATGTTCCTTGGGGCCAGTCAGCTGTTCACTTTTATTCACGTTGTTTTTTCGAAGGCAAGCCATGTAAAGTTTCAATGTCAATATAACAGTGAACGTGTGCCAAAGACAGTTTGCTTGGTCGCAGAAGCGATGCATGACGCAATGATGGGGCAGATTTACAGCGTCGCTAGCAGCAAGACAATGCGCTGCCGCCGGGGCAAGGAAGATAACGAAGGCGAACAGCTAGGTAGCTGCTCACGGAGTCGTGCCGATGGTGATGGTGCCATCGTGATGAAATCAGGGATGACGATACTGACGGCTGAGGCGCTTCTATTTCGGTCGATTTTGCTTTGAGAAAGAGATAATGCTATAAATGCAGTGTCATTCGTTCTTGTAGATTTAAATACGGGTTTAAAGAACCTCTATAGTCAATTCGTATAGGAGAGTACGTGTAAGCAGGGAAATGTTCGCTCGCTCACACATGCACACATACACACACACGCACACATGTACACACGCGCACATATATACACACACACAGAGAGATACGACACAGGTGCGCCCATATACACATTATCACGCTTCGACGCACGCACGCACACGGAAATGTACGCACACGCAAACGTGCTTAAGATCGCTCGCGCATACACGCACTCATGCACGCAGATTCAAATACGGATAATCACGCACGCGCGCTCAAGGCGTTCGCGCTATCTCTCCTCCACTGCTGCCTCGGAAAAACATGCGCGTGCAAACACTGAATGACACTCGCTCTGCAATTACCGTTCACACTCCAGCTGTAATAAATCGCTTTAGGGTTTAAATGTCGCAATTCTTCAAGTCAATGTGTCCTCCGCCGAGAGGCTGCAGAACTATTTGCTCCTGTCGTGTGACATAACCGCCCACCCCTGAGCGAAACACTGTTTTAAGGCACCACCGATGTTTGGACTAAGTGCCATAAGTGCATATAAATTTAAAAGGGACTACCCTCTCTGCGCAGTCGGTTGAACTTGTTGATACTCAGGGGATATATCAAAATAAAATTTTCTATAATTTTGCCCATTCATTTACACATGTTCATTGCCATGAAGTTACAGAGAATGGTGAAGGCGTAATCTCTAGAATTCCAGAGTATGTCCGTGTTACAAGGTACGATAGTTTTTTTTTTCATTTTTTAACGTAACACAAAGACATTCGCATGCTTCTTATGTTGTCCAAGAAATAAAATGTGATTATAAAAGTGATGACCTAATAAATGAGCAACACATTACTCCCTTTTAGGAAGGAAAAACAGAAAATATATTATTTGAAGAGCACCGCTGAGAAACGAAAACCGAAACCACATCTTGAGCTTCGTGTTGTTGCCATCTAGTGAGAGGATGTGGCATTAAAGGGGCCCTGAAAGAATTTTGACGATTTTGTACAAATGTACTGAATCGTTAGAGTGGGTCATTCTTATCATTAATTTACGCATATAAGTGCTCCGCGTAAAGCGTGTAATTTATTATATGATTTTCAAATTGTACATCGCTGCCCATCGCAGCACACTGCTAGGCGGAATTTTCAGCAACTCATATGACGTGAATCACCCAATTGGCGTCACTAGAGAGAGCTATCCAATTGGCTGCCCAGGGCGCGTCACCAAAAATTTTTTTCCATCTTTATTAGTGAACAAATGATGTTCGTAATAGTTGCAATGTTAGTTCATTTGTTTCTATTAAAAGAAAGTAACATAAAGAGAATGCACAAGAACAATTTCTCACTATGCTTAAGCACTTCTGGCACACAGCAAGCGCCATCTGCTTGAGTTACAATGACCTTCATTTTGAGGAGAGCTCTGCGGTCAGAGTCGGTCTCAGTCTTTTCGCGAGCACCGTGATTCGACTTTGTTGCGTTGTGGGCTACAAACGTAGCCACTGCCAATATGTCAAGCTGCGACATTGTGTCCGTCTGCAAGGCAGTAGACGAGTGGACTGGTTGCAGCGCATCGGACTGCCGCTATACGATCGGCGCCAGGATTTGCGCATTTGCGGCCGTCACTTTACACCGGAGGATTACTACCGCAATAGCTTTTCGCGAGTCCGGTATTCGGGTAAACGCACGCGCAAGGTGACAGGGACTGGCCGTTTGACCGTAACGGGATGAGCAGAAGCGCAAATGTGAATGGTCTGCACGGTGCAGCCGCCTGGTGGCACACAGCTCAACCATACACAGTAGCAGCAATGAAATGTATTGTTATTTGCTGCTAGTGTAAATTTTTTCGCATGAGTTTAATCATCAACTCGCTGTTTTTGTAAATGTTTAAAATGTTTTACACTTGGTTAGAGCAAAATTAGCGCTTTGTTTGGCTGGTTAAGCTCTGTGCCAACAAGTGGCTGGACCCTGCAGGCCGATCAGTCCGCTCACGTGTGTGTGCGCTAAAGTTCCTTCAACGGCTTGAGTTTATACCCGCCGTGGTTGCTCAGTGGCTATGGTGTTGGGCTGCTGAGCACGAGGTCGCGGGATTGAATCCCGGCCACGGCGGCCGCATTTCGATGGGGGCTAAATGCGAAAACACCCGTGTGCTTATATTTAGGTGCACGTGAAAGAACCCCAGGTGGTCGAAACTTCCGGAGTCCTGCACTACGGCATCCCTCATAATCAGAAAGTGGTTTTGGCACATCAAACCACATAGTTTCTAGCTTGAGTTGATGCCTCCAGACATCTGCCGGAACGCCCAGCTCGCCTGTGGTTACCGGAGAACCAGATACGTTCGGCGATGCGACAGAATGCTCGCAACGCATGCTGCCTTGATAGCTGTCGCTTGGGGTCGACTGCCAAGCAGCTGGCGGTGAGTTTGGAGAGGCTTCGCGCTCTCGCTCAAACAGAACCGGAAGTCGACGACACCACGTGCGATCATGACGAAGAGCCAGTGAAGGCGGAGCTTAGCCCCGATCACTCGGCGAACGAGTTCAAGAGAAAATGCATGACTATGGAGGAGGGTAATTTCTAATCGTCCCTAGCTCTCTTAATATGAGACACTTCGACAAATTGTGGTGCGAATGATTAACTTTGGCTGTACCCTACGCGTCTACAAAACTTGTTCGAGCCGTTTCAGGGGCCCTTTAACGTCTGTGTAGCTTAAAGTAAATATCGTGGAGCACGGTATTGAACCACGGTATCGAATGACTCTCCTCTATGAGAAGCGTGGTTGTTTCCTGAAGACGCCAGTTCCTGACGTAGCACACGGGTCAAATAAGTTCTGCTTAAAAAACATTCAGTCATTAAAAGAGCCGTTAGCTATAGAAAGAACTTCCCACTAAACGTTCTTTCATATTGTCTCGTATTAGTGACGAGGAAGAAAGCAAAACTGTGAATGGCGAAACTAGCGCTTTATCAGGCGAACTTGTGCCCACAAAAGCAATTTATACTCAAAGCACAGCAATAGCGGCGGGCTAGGTCGGCGGTCGTCGAAATCTGATCAGGGGTCAAGCGCGTCGGCTTTTATACATCAGTCATCAAAGGTTCCAGAGGAATCGCTGGTGCCCGCATGTCTTCCAGAAAGGTGTCTTCCAGAAAGGTCTACACCATTCGCGTCGCGCATACACGAAATCAGATGACGCAAGGTTCGGTTAGAACAGACAGTGGAAAGAACCATCCATAACTTTCTCGAAACTTCTGATACATGCAGGCGCATTGTACGCTGTGCGATAACATTTGCTAGTTGGTGGTACGTGGTCACTTGATAAACAAAGACACGTGTCAACATTGTTGTAGATAAAACGAAGAAAGAATTCGGAATACCCTTTTCCACTAAGAGACTGGAAGTCGTTGGCTTTACCACCAGAAGCATTAAATGCCAGTCACCACCACATGTCCGCTTACTCCGTTCCTTATAAATTAATGTGCGAGCGCTCAGCCGATTTTATTAGTCTGCAGCCAGTGTTTCGACAACCGGCCGTGGTTGCTCAGTGGCTATGGTGTTGGGCTGCTGAGCACGAGGTCGCGGGATCGAATGCCGGCCACGGCGGCCGCATTTCGATGGGGGCGAAATGCGAAAACACCCGTGTGCTTAGATTTAGGTGCACGTTAAAGAACCCCAGGTGGTCAAAATTTCCGGAGTCCTCCACTACGGCGTGCCTCATAATCAGAAAGTGGTTTTGGCACGTAAAACCCCAAATATTATTATTATTTCGACAGTCACTTCATTTGCTCTGCCTTGCTCTCTCGGTACATAAAAAATGAGTAGATACAATTTCAACGAAAAAGGCCGAGCACATGGGACTGCAATACCTATATGTGAATGCCAAGCATCGGAGGGGTGCCTAGAAAAAAACGACATTCGCGATAAGTCTGCAATCGAAACGGCAACCTTAAATAATTCGCTGCCGCCATCATGCGAATGGTAGAGCGTGGCGCCGTAATTGAGTTGGCGTTTCTTTTCCACCAGCCCAATTCATTAGTTAGGCAAGAATAATGATGCAGCCGTAACAGACCGTCAATCGGCACCCTTTGGTTTCTTCAGCGAGACACCTGGTAAGTTTAAATACAATTTTCACTGCTTTTATTCCAAGGAAGATGCATGCAGCAAGTGCTACTGGCCAGTGGCTCATTTATTTGATTTCGGTTGTTCTGCTTCACCCACTGTAGAGACTATAAGTCGAGCATGTAACCGCAGCAAAATGCATTCAACGCGGTTCAAAAAAGAACTAAAGATTGCAGAAGTTCAGATCTGAAGTCTCTTCTGTACGCATGGACGTAGAAGAAGAAGAATAGTGTTATTATTGTCAATGAAACGGCGGAGGGGCGTGAACTAGTAAGGTAATGACAATTTTAAACTTTTGTGCCGCCCTAACATCAAAGTCCTTTCTCTGTCTGTTCCACCCTAATCTGGATTGTCGGGTGTAGATGTGTAGACTGCCGAGTGTCTAGGTACTCTTCAAGTGTAGTCAGCACTCACTCCGTAGAAATTTTCATATCTGACTTATCAAGTTGCTAACTGATATAAGCCAATGCTGTCGGTCCCTGGATTTAGTTCCTAACCTTTTAGGCAACCGACGCTCCGCTTGACAGAAGCTCTTCTATGACGTAACGCTACAGTGAATGACCCATCTGAGGCAAAAACTGAAAAAAAGCTATAACCGCGGGGATTGTAGTTTCATGCTTGCAATCAAGTGCAAGCATTAAAACTACAATCTGCTTACTGATTGTAGATAAGTTGCTTACTGATTCTTAGATAAGGGTAATCCTGGGCGATATTTTATGTTCCAAGGGCAGTCAACCTGTGACGGACCCGATATTGGAGAGGGCGAAAGGAAAAGTAGGACACTGTGAATTATTTTAACCATTTAATGTTCTTTAGCATGCAGTTAAAGCTTTATAAAAAAGGTAAGATGACTTTCGAAGACAACACGTTTTTAAGGCCTTCATAAAGCACTTTTGCCATTTATCGCCACTGCTGCCACTGCTGTACAGGGTCGTCCTTTATGAATGGGAACACGCGAGCGCGTGGCCTGTGCTCTGCAGAGGCTGCTTAGAGCGCCAGCAACAGGCAGCAAGGGGAAGCACGTCTGCTGATAGCGCCATCTCTTGGCGACCAGAATAAGCAGGCACAACTCATAGACAAGCGGCTATGACTGCCTTCCACACCAGGTGGATGCACAACAAGCGGGACCTGCAACCAGACGCTGCTAGCAAACTGCACTTGGTCAACACCACCTAGACTTGGTACGGTAGCACATTGGAAGCTTGCAAGGACCAACGTATGCCTTCTAGCTAATAGGCAGTCCCAGCGTATTTCAATGCGTAAGCATTCTTTGGCTAGTACCGAAGCAAGATCTGTCCGCCAAGCGAAAAGTATGCCTTGTATCTGCACAAAAATGCGCAATGTGCGAACTTTCGACATTTAATTATTATAATAATGTACATGTAGATTATTGGTAGCTTTATAAGCGATGAGGAACAATTGAAAAAAAATGATTAGAGAGAATAACCCTAGAGATACATAGGGTCCACAGAAAATGCATGGAGAAGCCAACTTAGGTAGAGGCAGGCCAACTTGAAATTTGGCGGTAAGCCAACATAAATTTGAGAGTGGGCCAATTTAAATTTTGGGTGAGCCAACTTAAGATTTGAGGATGTGCCAACTTGACATTTGGAGAAATTTGGAGGTGGGCCAACTTGAAACTTGGGTGTAGGCCAATATAAATTTGGCGGTGGGACAACCTATATGTTGGGGTGGGCCAGCCTAAAATTTGGTGGTGGACCAACTTGAAATTTTTGGGGTGGGCCAACTTAAATTTGGTAGTGGGCCAAGTTGAAATTTGGGGGTGGGCCAACTTATATTTGGGGGTATGCTTATGCACGCTTTGACAACTCCAGTAGAGTTCCTGCGTACTTTTCTTTTGCAGTACGGAGCCCTGGCTGCCCACTCCCCCCCCCCTCCCCCCATAGCATAAATAAACCTCACCAGATCTGTAGCGGTTTAGGACAGAAATGCACTAAAATAAAACTTCAGCTTAGGTAAATAAACATATTTTATTTATTATTCAGGCTTAGTTATTTCTATAATGATGGCATTTGGCTAATTAATTCATTAACCTTAGCTAAAGTTATGGCGAAGGTGTTTATATCTGTAATTGTAAATATTACTTATTTAGGTCTAACTATTCTCAAGAAATCCCTTAATTCTTGATAAGGTTCTGTTGATTTAGCCTTAGTAACTTTTTATTAGTCTAATAATTTTGCACAAGTTGATTTTAATTAGCCTCAATATTCCTAATTACCCTCCAATAATCGCCGTTACATTTAACTATTTATATTGTAACTAATCTTATACGTCTTTATTAACTTTACTTACACTTATACTTTCCAGTACTCACTATATATAGTCAAAATCATGTCTCATTAGTCATAGGTATTCATAAGGCATTCTCATATACACCTTCGTAGGACATCATGTATACCTATGCATGCAGTGCATCGTGTCACGCGTTACAGACAGAGAAATGCACGGACAAAGTTCCGAGGGAAGAAGCCCTAGAATGCTTACGCATTAATATAGGTACGTCAGGAGTACCTAATAACTACCGGGCTTATGTTGCCGCTTCAACATTTCCAGTGCGCTTGCGTATCCAACGCAGTTTGCTAGCAGCACACGTTGCGCTGCAGGCCCCGCTCTTTGCGCAGTAGTCATGCGAGGAGGGGGGCTCCAGCTGATTCTAGCAAGCGCTTGCCTATCGGCCATGCCTGGTTATTCTAGCCGCCAACAGATGACGCCACAAGCAGACGTGCTTCCCTTTGCGGCCTGTTGGTGGCGCTGTAAGCAGCCTCCGCAGAGCACGGGCCACGCGCTCGCGTGTTCCCTTTCATAAAGGACGACCCTGTACAAAGAAATAATGCTAGGAAAACCATTTGTGACCTATGCAGGGCGGTGCGACAGAGGCTACCGTTGAAATGAGCCTGTTTATCGAACATGGGTCATTTTCTGAGCAATCACGTTGCTGTTAACCAAGGGTTTAAGTTTGTCACTGTTGAGCACAAAATGAGCGGGCAAGACCTTCATTGGGGTCCAGTCACCAGCCAACTTCATAGTAGCGCTGACGTCAGTTTCGAATCTCGCCTCCCCTTACCTTCCTACGTAAACTTCTTTATTTCTCTTCAAAATACGCAGTTTAACATCTGCGCTCGATGCTATACATGTTAGATTCCGTTAAATTGGTGCTTCTAAAAACTACATGCCTATGTGCTTGCAAGGCATACGCTACAACGCTACCAAAGTTGTAGACAAGTCTAATTATGAGCAGTTTCAAGGCTGGGCTACGGCACCATCAAGACTGTTGGACATCTGATATTCTGATCCATTCCATATAGAACACTCTTGCTTGGCCTCCTAAGTGCGACAGTAAACTGAAATTGATGTGCTATGGTGGCCTTAGTGATGGCAGTGGGGTCACGTAGCAACTGCTGCCAAAATCTTGGCAGTGTCGGACACTCGGTTTACTGTACTGGGGAACAGCAATCTTTGAACTAAACGTTGCGATGCGTGCTAACAATGGACGTTAACGTCATCAACGCGGTCTCCTGTAATAAATCAGAGCTATGAGCTACACTATGAGGGAAGTTCTTTAGGTGGGCATCTAATGTTCATTCATTCAAATAACTTTATTCAGTGCCCTGCGATCTGGTGGAATTGGCCTGGACCCAGCCTAGGTTTCAGCCAAGGGTTGTTGGCCCTTGGCAGCTTCCTCGGCTCGCTGGACGGCCCGGAGTTGGTGCTGCAGGTCCGAGCTGAGCAACGCAGACACCCAGTGCGCGCGGAGGCTCTCGCTGTTTGAGGTTGCATCACCGTTACCCTCTATTACAGCCGTACAATCCCATAGGATATGCTCCAGGGTGGCTCTAGAGTAGCAATGTCTGCACTTGTCCGTTGGGTATAAATCTGGTTGCATTAGGTGCATAATAGCTGGAATCGGATAGGATCTGGTCTGTAACTGCCGCCATTCTACAGACTGGTTTTTGCTTAACTTTGGGTGCGACGGCGGGAATGTACGCCTCAGCAATCTATGGTGTTGTGTAATTTCGTGAAATCTGGTCATTCGATCTTCCCACTCCCACTCATCGGTAGTCGGTGAGGTGGGGCTAACCGAGGCTCGGTCCGTAAGTTCTCGAGCCATGCGGTGCGCCACCTTATTGCTACCGTCTGGTAGTGTGTGAGCGGGTGTCCATATGGGATCGCAACTTTTGTCGCGGTTATTAGCTAATTTTAGGAGTCGTAGTGCCTCCGGAGAAATTCGACCGTTGGCGAAGTTTCGTATGGCCGTCTGGGAATGACTGATGATTACGCTCGCTGGTGTTTGTGCTATGGCTAGCGCAGTAGCTATTTCCTCTGCGGTTTCTGCATGTAGCGTGTTGACTATAGCGCTCGTCGTGCATTTTCCCTCGTAATTTATCACCACTGCTGTGTAGGCCCGCTTGTGTCTGTATCTAGCTGCGTCTACAAATGCGGTGTCCTTGCTGTTACCGAATTTCTTCTGTATATTGCGCGCTCTGCTTTCCCCTCTGCCCTAATGGTGGGTAGGATGCATATTCTTGGGTATTGGAGGGATGGTTATCATGTCTCATATGTGTCTGGGCATATCTACTTTGACGCCATGTTGGGTATGATACCTTATACCTAGGCGATCCAATATTTGCCTACCTGCTTTAGTTTTGGACAGGCGTTCGTATCGTGCTATTCGTTGTGCTTCGATTAGCTGATCCAGTGTATTGTGGAGACCTAGCTGCAGTAGTCTATCGCTGCTGGTGATGATGGAGAGTCCGATTGCTTGCTTGTAGATTTTTGTGATTAAGCAGCGTAATTTGTATTTTTTTGACGAGTACCGTCGCAGGTACGATGCCACGTATACTATTATTACGAACGCTTGGACTAGTTGAATCATATTGCCTTCTTTCATTCCGCTATGTTTGTTGGCTATTGGTTTAAGTAGCCGCATGGTTTGAGATGTTATATTGTCTAATTTGCGTATGGTCTCTCCATTGTAGCCGTTACTTTCAATGATGAGGCCCAATACTTTGATCTTGTCAACCTTGGGTATCGGCGTACCTTCTGCCGTAGTTAGGTGAATTTCCGAATTGTTTCGTTCCTCGTAGTTGCGTGGTTTTCGGCCATGTCGCGGCGGTACATAAACGAGGAGCTCAGATCTATCTGCCGAACACGCCAGTCCGGTTCCTGCTAGGTATTGTTCAACTGTTTCTATGGCACATTGTAATGTGTTTTCAACCTGTCCATCGTTGCCATCGCTCACCCAGAGGGGGATATCTTCAGCGTGGATGGAATGATTGAGGCTATCGATTTCCTGTAGCTTTGCTGGTAATACAATAAGAGCCAGGTTAAACAGCATCGATGATATTACTGAACCTTGGGGCGTACCTGCGCTTCCGATCTGTAGTTCTTCGGAGTTAAGGTGTCCCATCTTAATGTGTGCCTTTCTGTTGGTAAGGAAGTCTCGTATATAACTGTATACTCGCTGGCCTAGGCCTAGCTCATTTATTCTGTTCAGTATTGTTTGGTGGGTAACACTGTCAAAAGCTTTCTTTATGTCCAATCCTAAGATAGCTTTAGTGTTCCGACTTGTGTTATCTATAATTTCATGCTTAAGTTGGAACATTCCATCCTGTGTGGACAAATTTCTCTGGACACCCAACATTGTAGGGGGGAGAACGCCGTAATCCTCGAGATAGTTGGTCAGTCTCGTTAGGACAACATGCTCCATGAGCTTGCCCACACAGGACGTGAGTGAAATGGGTCTCAGCCTCTCCAACTGCAGCCGCTTGCCTGGTTTAGGTATTAGAATAATCTGGACCGTTTTCTATTGTTGTAGTATTGTACCGGATTGCGAGCATTCGTTCATATACTTGGTAAGTTGTTCTAGAGCGGCATCATCGAGATTTCGGATCGTCTTGTTTGTTATTCCGTCCAGTCCCGGCGCGGATGTAGTGTTAAGCTTTTGTAGAGCGGCTCTCAATTCCGCCTCGCTAATCTCTTCGTCTAATTGTCTGTTCTGCTGCCTGTGTAATCTGGGTGAATTGTTGGCTTAGCCCGACATAAATACCTTGCGGCTGTCTCATCGATAAAAGTTGCTTCAGTTTTCTCATATGCATGTAAGATTCTGATTATGTTTTGTCTGTACGTGGCTTTAGTTTCCTCAGGATTCAAAAGATGCCTGAGGAAGTTCCACGTTCTGGACAATCCTAACTGATTATCCATATTGGTGTATGTTGCTTTCCATTGTTGGTTACAGAGATGTTGTGCGTATATCTCTGTTAAGCCGGGCCCGCCTGCGTCGGAGCGTCCTGTTGTGTCTCTGAGTTTTCCATCTCAAGAGACCTCCTTTAGCTTCCCACATATGTAGGAGTTTGCTGTCTACCGGTTCCATTTGCGCGTCCTCGGGAATTACTTGTGTGGCTGCGTTAACATCCTGCTTACGCTGCGTGCTCCAGTCCACGATGTCTGTGATAGTATTATCATTTTTCTTGCGAATTTGTCTGAGTTTGTTCCAGTCTAAAATTTTGAGCTGTTTGCCCTTAGATTTGCCTGGCCCTGCTTTAACAGTGACTTCGAGGATATTATTATCGCTGCCTAGATCCTGTTGGGTGTTAATCCATTTCGCAGCCTTAATGTTATTTGTAAAGGTAAGATCTGGTGTAGTGCGCACACTAACACTAGACCCCCGCCTCGTAGGTGTTGACGGCTCTGTGATGAGGGTAAGGCCCTCTTGTTGTGCGTCTAGCCATAGGTTGTGGTTACCTTTGTGGTTTCAAATTTGTATCCCCATGCCGAGTGTTGAGCATTGAAATCCCCTCAATCACTAAGGCTCTGCCTTCTGTGATATTGAGAGTCTTGCGGAGAAGTAATCGGAAATTGGGACGTTTGTTTCTTGGGTACCATAAACATTAAGGAGAAATAGACTTTGATTGTTTTTTTGGTAAGTATTAACTCGAATAATATATTGACTACATCCGCAATGCCATTAACATGCTGAACGACTGCGTAGGCACGTTTGACTAGAGTGCTGACAGCTCTGGTCTCCCCGTCGTCACTACAGAATGATATATACCCAGATAATTTGGCCTTAAAGTGTGGCTCCTGTAGCATTATGATATCAGGATGTTCCTTATTGATTAGGTGTTGACGTAAGTGGAATCTTTTTCTACTTTATCCGCGACAATTCCATTGCCAGATAGTATAACGGTCGTTTCGATTCATGGCGCCCGTTACAGTTTTCCGTTTCCCTCCACCGTAGGTGTCGAGGGTTTATTATATGGTTTACAGGTTGTTTTGATGGGGCCGCCTCCACTGGTTTGTGGTCCCCATGACTTCATACGAGATTCAATGTCGGTCAATTTTGTAGCTCTTGTGTTAAATTGTTGTTGTATTTCCGTCATAATAGCCTGTGTAACTTTGCTGGGTAACTTGCGTACCAAGGTCTTTAAAGCGTGTATCCGTGATGTCTAGTTTGTTTTCTAGAATGTCAATTTTGCTTTTAAGTTCATTCTGTCTTTTCTCAAGAGGCTTAATGGACTTGGTCTTTTTAACTTTGATCTTGTCGTGATCGTCCGTAGCTTTGCGCTTGGCTGGCGTGTTAGCCTCTTCTTCCATATCTGCCTCTTTTTCCACAATACTATGTAGAGTAATACCCCGCCGATTTTTAAGAGTAATGTGTTCTTTCCGCAGTCTACTGTTTTCTTCTTCTAAAGCGAGAATCCGCTCATGATGTTGTAGCATCATTTGTTTCATCTTTGCTAATTCTTTTTCTAACTCTCTATTTCTAGTGTTAGGAGCGGCCTCTGCCTCCGCGCGCGCCCCGGAAGCTACGTCAGTTCAGCTGACCTGTGATGGGGGTGCGGTGGTGTAGTCGCCGGTAGTGCCCTTGCTGTAGCCAATGGTCTGTGGTGGCTTGATTGGACTGCCATTGCGGGATCAGGACCTTGACCTTGACCTTCATCGGTTGCCGCACCGCGATCGGCTTCTGGCTCTTCTGTTCCTAGTGGCTGTACTTGGTATTCTTTGTTTATCACCGTAGTTTTCGTATTCCACTTGTTCCTCTCACCGGGCACATTCCATCTTCGTCTTTTGACGAGGTATGGGATGCGGCACCTTGCTTGGTGTCGTTTATCCCCGGTCGGGTCGTCTTTTCCACATAATTGGCATTCTGCATTGCATTCGTGGTCTTGCTTTGGATTCTTGGTGCCGCAACTCGAGCAAATTTTATCAGTAGGATTGGGGCATACGTCCGCTCGGTGACCAAGTCTTCCGCATTCGTAACAGATCTCAAATTGTTTCGTGTAAAGTGCGCATCGAACGAGCGCAGCTCCATAGTTCACATAGCTAGGAACGTAATATCCATCAAAAATGACGATTGCGTTGTTTGTATTGCCCATACGCTTGGCGTAGATGACGCTGGGGTTGCGGGGAGTGACCAGCTTCCTAACGATGCCTTCCGGGCTTTCATCGGAGGGGATACCTCGGATGACTCCTTTCGAGGTGTTCTCCGGTACTGGGCGACAGGCACAGACTTCATATTCCTTGCTGCCAATGCTCAGACTGGTTATTGCGACGTATTTTTGGGCTCTTTCTTTCGATGGTGTGCTGAGGACTATAATGTTCTGCTTCTGGTTGAGGCAAAGATTATCTTCTTCATCCGCTGTGCGTTCAACATTTGCAGCACATCCTACGCTGTGGTAGACGCTGTCTGCACCGTGTTCGGTCACGTTGAGTCCGCCTCTTGGTCTAATAATGATCCTGTAGTCGTGGTAATGATCCTGGTAAGTGTGGCATGCGGCTTGCGACGATTAATTCTCAAATGTGCCGATTGGCCTTTTTCTTGTTCAAGGTAGCTTCGTGAGCTCGCTGAAGTGGCGTTTTATCACTTCGATGATTTCTTTTAATTTCGTACCAATGGCCTTGGTTCAATCCCTCTGGTTTAATATCTTCGCCGTCTGCGTTTACCACCCCCATGTTAACCTTAATGCTATTCGAGAGCCGGGTAGAGGGGTTTTCTCCGGCTCTGATCGCGCCGTTAGGCTCAGTACGTCAGTCGCCGTGGCTGGTGATACATGGCGACGGGGATGCTCTCGCTAGGCTTAGGCTTCCCGGTCGGCGTGGCAAACTGTTTGAAATGATTTCTGGAAATGGCCCACCTGGTTAATTAGGTGCTCAGGTGATCCTTGGGTCTTCCTGCTTCTTCTGAGGTGTGACCTTCGTAGTTCCAGTGGAGAAAACGCCCGCAATCATTCGAAATTTACGGAGCCGACGAGAAACGCATCTTCTTTCCGTAGTCTTCTTCTTC
Source organism: Dermacentor variabilis (assembly GCF_050947875.1). Classification (NCBI taxonomy): domain Eukaryota; kingdom Metazoa; phylum Arthropoda; class Arachnida; order Ixodida; family Ixodidae; genus Dermacentor; species Dermacentor variabilis. Next base: position 142,800,740 of record NC_134572.1, read on the forward strand.
ACGGCATCCAACGTTCTCTGATATTTACCAAAACATTCGAAATTGTACTCGAACATGTTCCCCCAGGCATCTTTCACCTTTTATTGATGAAATTTCACTTGATATGCAAGCACCCCTCCAATGACATTCCGCTACCTTCTGCCTCTTCATCATAAGCCTGATAATTTTTTTTTCAAAAAATAGTTTTTAGCGATTTAAAGCTCACAAGTCGGCGTGGTAGTAGCAAAGTCACTTTGCTAAGCACGTTTTAATGCATGCACAGCTTGTATTAGCAACATTGAGCAAGCTGTCTGTATAGAAGACAAGTAAACTCACTTAAATGAAAGCAACACTAATGTTTGGACTAACGAGCTGCTTCTACTTACGACTAGAAATAGACCGTAGGATGCGAAGCAATGCTGTATTTGACTGACCAGTTCTAATACCTCTATGCGTTAAGCTACTCGAGTTATCCTGCACTTCAGTTATCCGGCATGATGATATTCCTCTAACAGTGCCAAGAAAAACCAAACTCAAATATGTGCGCCTGATTTCTGATTGTTTGAGCTGACAGACCCCTAAGTGTTGACAAGCTGTAATATTTTGTACACGTAAGACCAATTAACTGCAGAGGATAAACGTACTAACGTTCATGAAAGTTTTGGTGAAAACTTTGAGGTCGGCGTCAGAGATAGTCGGATGGATTCACGCCATACGAAAACGTGGCTCGCTGTAGGCATGTCTTTGCTGGAAAAAACATTATTTGGTAATGCAACGCTACTAGGGCAAGGACAGAAGCGTGCCGACGGATAGCGGAGCTACTGAACATAGCTGTCTGGATTGGGCATGGCGACGATAGCTGGTAGCACTTATGTGCAGGCGTCAAAACTCTCCAAGGTGTTATATCTCACGCCTGCACGTGTATCGTTGCACTTGTTTCGTGCACGTGTGAATTTTATTTTTTATTCGCTGCCTCATTTCGCCGTGTTATTGCTAGGTGCCGTTCCAGAGACTCCGCCGCAACAATGCAGCCATATTGCGCAAAAAACATGCTATGAGGGTAAAACCTGTCAAACCAAGCTGCGTTTTAAATAGTAACCAATGAAAGTAACCTAAATCTGGTGAATTTCGCAGGAACCCTGTTGAAACTCGCGACTGCCACCGATATCGCAGCCAGATAACTACCACAGCCTGATTGCATCCAGTCTTCCCGGTCATTGCCATCGTCCACAGACTCTTACACAAGTAAAGTGTCTCCAGTGTTGAAGCTATAATGCGTGCCCCGAAACATTAAAATGAGGGCAGACTCTCAGGACATGCACAGACCGATTACATGTCTATTTATTTATTTTATCTATAGACGCTGTTAGCCCAAAGGCCTATACAGGGTGGAGTAATCATAAAATAAGCTTAAAAGATCGCTACAAACATGACCGCTACACAAATCAATCCAGAAAATACAACTGCTTAGTTATACCACTTTTACACAAGAATATAAGCATTGTATGACAGGCGCCGAACACTATAAGTAACAACTGTATCATATAAAATCATATTTTGAACATCACAATCGAAATGACTACACAAGCCAAAAAAAATTAATTTTTTTTTCTTTTCGTAGAAGCGCCTGCGACGTCGAGGCCACTTGATCAAACCTGAAAAAGTGTGGCCTTGAGCAAGGCAAGCAGCACTCGCTTGCTAGCGGGATTTCGCCGTGGAGCAAACCGCTCGAGTACAAGTCACTTCAATCCAGCCTTCGCTCGCTTCCTTCCCAAAGCTACGCATCTACAAATAAAAAAAAACATTAACATATCCTACCAGCGGGATTAGTTCGAAAAATTTGCGTGGCTAACCTACACCAAAAATAAGGCAATGCTTTGTCACAAGTGCGTAGCATTTTCCAAAAGAGTGTGTTCCAGACCTGGAGCAGCACAACCAGCTTTTATGAAGATTGGTTTTAGTAACTAAAAAAAAGATACATAGAAGTCCCGACGGCATGATTACACGTAGATCATTTGATTTGCGACATGTCGAGGTGGAAGTGTTTCCGTGTAACACATCTCCTAACACGACAACGTAGGAAGGATCAACAGGAAGCCAGGGTGGCATTACTTCTTATTGTAAGCTATGTCCACTATCTGTGTTGCGACAGAAATTTTCTCTATTCCCTTGGTTGTGTGTCAGGAAATGTTCCAGCATTGAGGAAATAGACGACAAAAAGGGACAAATGGATAAGCAGTGGCATGCGAAACAAGTTAATTGACATCATTTCCGACACGATACAGCGGGAAATCGTTAGATACGTGTTATCTAGGAAATTCTACGGCGTAATAGCTGACAGAATAACTAATGTAAAAGGTGAATAGCACTTCGCCATGTTCGTGCATTGGGCTTTCGGGGCACTCAATATCCACGAAAACAACATTGGCCTCTACAACGCGCGAGATAGCAGGACTGACATGCTGTATATGATCATCAAAGAAATTACTTTGCGCATTTGCCTTGATTTTCACAACATTCGTGGCCACAGCTTTGACAGGGCAGCTTACATGTGCAGCCATGTATTCCTATAAGACGGCTCGGCTCGTCTTATAGGAATACCGAAAAATATTAGTGATTCTGAGCCGACACCTCTGCATGTAAACTGTAGCAATCATTGCTTAGATCTTGTACTCCAGTAAACTAGTATAAGCTGCAATATCATTTGCGATGTTTCGAGCACCACAAAAAACTTTCCAGTGTTGTTCTTCAATTGAAAAACTTTGCCTCCATTCCATTCCGTGAAAGTGGATGTGCAGTGACGCTCTTGCCTACGTTAGACAAGCATTACCGACGCTAGACAATGTCAGGCAAGCGCCACCACCACAAGCCACATGCATCGCGCATACACGAACGTGTGCGGAAGTGGAGCATACGTGCTTGTTCCTCTAAACCCTCCACCAAACGCAAGTGCTTCATTGAACTAATTCATTTTTTTCAAAGTAAATTGCGTCAGAGAACTCGTAATGTACGACTTACACACATATAGGACAAAACATATTTCTGTTGCGTGGATATTCAAAGACAAAGCTTTTCTCCGGCTTCCGTTTGAAGTGTCTCAGTGGCCGTCGCCGTGGCCGCTAAATGGGGGTACGGTTTTTCGACAGTGATTGGCATAATGTCGATTACGGCCGCGACACTCACTCAGTGGTAGATGCAACGTGTAAAGTAACCATGCATCAATGAGAGATACATTGTGAACACATGTACGTTGCGAACGCGCACGCGTGCACAAATGCAGCACACATCTTCGTTCTCTTAGGCACTCTCCCAAGCGCAACTGTGTTATTGAACTAAGTGAATCTCTCAAAGTAAATTGCGTCACAAAATTCGTAAATTATAGCTTGCACAAAGCTACAAAGATGATAACTTCGGACTGTAATTCAAAGTAACAGCCCAGTCGCGTGACGAGATCGCCTGATTACATCATCACGTCAAAAGTGACGTCACGCGGTGACATCCTCGTCAAGTTATGATGCCACCTGATGAAGTTATGTGATACCCCTTGGAGAAACAGCGCAGTGTGCGCTACCCCCTTCTTTGCACCGTCTCTGGGATCGACCCATATTTTTGTGTTAGCACCGCGGACACCAACCCTAAAAATCCTGACCAACTAGCCACTAACAGCTTCGGTGTAAACGCACAACAGCGTTTATTCGTCTATTGCTCTTCCCTCAGTAGCGAATCAATCGGATGAGCCAGAGTCAATACCAAATAACCTACTGCCACAGCGCCCGACAAGGTGTATACAGTCAAGGTAAGCCCGATGAAATGGTTTACTGAGAACTACGCCAAGGCGCAAGGACCACTGAGTGCGATAGTTCAAGGAACAGGCTCGATGGCAGACAACGGCTCATTTATTTTGAAGGGACACCAAATACTCGTGAGAAAGTTTGAAACATTGTTGAGAATAGATATCTCGATAGCTCTGTTTGGCCTGTGTGAGGAACTAGCAAGCGTCCTCCAGCACCCAGCGTTTCATGCTGCAGCTGTAAAAAAAGCTGCATAGATTCTGTGCGGGGCAATATCTTGCCTGTGGCTGAAGCCGCGTTTCATGAGATGAACCACGCGACAGCTATTACAAATAAGCTAGGTCTTAAGGAGTCTCGCAGTGAAAGGCCTACAAAGCCGCCTAGGCGGTTTGAGATCTCCACCAAGCTTCTCCCATCAGTAACGATTTATTCCAACGCAGCATTGGGCAAATAATACATATCGGCGGTGCACTAAATTGCGAGCGAATTGCGGCCGCGGTGTTATCAGACTGGCAGGGAGCCCCTAATGAAATTAGAAGGCACATAGATTGACGCGACCAGAGGTAGATAATTCTCGGCTGACAACCAAACGGTGGCACTAGGCGTGCACTCCGGTAATTTACATCTAAGCCGCGTGTAGATGCAGTTATTATTTTTTTGTTCTATTTTCTCTAATGTCCAGTGTTTCTCAATTGAAAGCATTTGGAAGAATATGCAGGTCAAATCTCAGCAAGTCCATGGGCTACTAGACGAAGTTGTCAAATACTTGCAGCTTCCTCTTTCTGTACTTGCATCCGTAGCTTTGCCGAACGCTCATTCAGCGCTTTACGCCCAATGAAATCTTATTGGCGGAACCGCATGACGCACAGCAGGCTAACACATCTGTTCAGTTTTCACGTTCACATAGAAACGACCGCGACGCTCAACTTAAAAGGTATGATGACCTTTGAGGCAATCGGTGAGGTGTGCATCTGTCATCATTCCTTTGAAATGTGTAACACGCCGCGTGCAGTGTGTACATCCATCCATCCTTCAGCTTTTCTCTTTCTGTGCTCATTTCCTCTGTCTTGGGTTAACGGACATGAGTCTGTCACCATCATCATCATCCTCCTATTTATGTCCACTGCAGGACGAAGGCTCGCCCTACGATCTCCAATTACCCCTGTCCTGCGCAAATCGACTCCAACTTGCACCTGCCAATTTCCTCCGTTCATCACCCCACCTAGTTTTCTGTCGTTCTCAGCTGCGCGTCCCTTCTCATGGCAATCATTCTGTAACTCTATTGTCCATCGTTTGTGTAACCTACGCGTTCAGTGGTGTACCCAGCTCCATTTCTTTCTTTTAATGTGAACTGGAATATCGGCTATCCCCATTTTCTCTTGGATTCACACTGCTCTCTTTCTGTCTTTTAACGTTACACCTTTCATTCTTTGTTCAATCGCTCTTTGCGCGGTCCTTAACTTGATCTCGAGCTTCTTTGATAGTCTCCGAGCTTCTGCCCCATATGTCAACACCAGTAGAATGAATTGATTGTACACCTTTCTGACAATGGTAAGCTTCCAGTCAGGATCTCACAATGCCGGCGTATGCGCTCCAACCAAGTTTTGTTCTTCTGTAAATTTCCTTGTCATGATCAGGGTCCTCTGAGAGTAATTGACCTACACGAATGCACTCTTTCACAGACTCCAAAGCTTAAGTGGCGATCCAGAACTCTTGTTCCCTTGAAAGGATATTGAGCATTACCTTTGGTTTCTGCATATTAGTAATCAGCCGCAATCTTACACTTTCCATTTTATGGTCCTCAATCATTTGTTGCAATTTGTCACTAGTGCTGCTGAACAGGACAATGTCTTCTGCAAATCGAAGGTCGTTGAGATATTCGCTGTTGATCTTCACTCCTAAGCCTTCCCAGTTTAATAGCTCGAATGCTTCTTCCAAGCATGTAGTGAATAGCATTGGAGAGGATCCGTCACCTCTGCTGACCCCTTTCTTTACAGGTATTTTTCTACTTTTCTGTTGGAGAATCAAGTAAGCTATGGAATGTTTGTAGATATTTTCCAAGATATTTACATAAGCCTTCTCCACTCCTTGATTACCTAATGCCTTCATGACTGCTGGTATCTCTACTGAATCAAACGCCTTTTCATAATCTATGAAAGCCATACAAAGAGGCTAAGTGTACTCTGCAGATTTCTTGATTACCTGATTGATTACATGCATGCGATGTACATATTTTGTACAATACTGGAAATAAGCTAATGGGCCTATAGTTTTTCAATTCTTTAATGTCTATTTTTTCTGCAGTAGCATAATATTGGCATTCTTCCGGTTCTCTGTAACCCTTGAAGTTGTGAGACCTTTCGTATAAAAGGCCGCAAGCTTTTCAAGCGTAATATCTCCTTCATCTTTGATTAAATGGACTGTTATTCCATCTTCTCCTGCCGCTTTTCGCCGTTTCACATCTTGTAAGGCACTTCTAACTCAATCACTAGTTATAGAAGGAACCTATGTAACCTGTTCATTACTACTTCGTATGGAGGTATCCTGGCTCATCCGGGTACTGTACCGGTCAGTATACAATTCTTCCGCTGTTTTTACTATATCTTCTTAATTGTTGATAACATCAACCTGCTCATCTTTCTTTGCATACAGCTTGGCTTGTCCTATGCCACGTTTTCTTACTGATTTCATGGTGCGTCCATGTTTTACTCCTTCCTCATTCTGTGTCACGTTAAAATTTCGAATATTCCTTAGTTTCTCCTTGTTCATAATTTCGGCATTTTCATTCTTTGTCGCTTCTTTGTTTAGTCGTTCGTTACTTGGTAGAGCTTACCTACTGCTTGCCTTGGTGCCTTAGCTTTGAATTCAATTGCTGCTTCGGAAGCCAGCCTGCTTACGTTTTCATAGATTGCCTCTATGTCTTTTTCATCTCTCTGTTCTAAGGCTTCATATTTTCTTGCAAGGACTAGCCTTAATTGGCTTGCTTTTACCCTTACTACATTTAGATTGGCCTGCTACTTCTTGACTAGTTTTACTTTTTCTCTTTCTATATTGGAGTAAATATTAGACCACACTAAATTCATCGCTACATTTTACCCTACCTAAAACTTCTATATCCTGCAGTATGCTGGGATCGGTAGAAAGTATAAAATCTATTTCAATTCTTGTTTCTCCATTAGTGGTTTTTCAGGTCCACCTTGGTCAGGTGCTCAGCAGCGTTTGGGGACTGAGGGCCAAAAGTTGATTGAAGGAGTCATGATGGACGTGGTGGCTGAATAGTGCACCAGGGAAGCCAATTCCTGTTCTGGTGAGGGACTGTCTTATGTGGAAGCTTAGTGAGCTTTCCTAATTTTCCACCTGGATTAGCATAGTTCCGATGGCTCTCGTAATTTTTCGCCGGTGTCAGGAGCCACTCCAGGCCTGGAGATGTAGTTTATTTGAGGAGAATTCTAACTTACCAACATTAGATTACAAGTCTAATGTAAAAAAGCGAAGATCTGAACTTCTGCCTATAGCAACCGAGCAACCAAGATAGCTCAGTCAGATAACCTGTAGGTAGCGATGAGACTTTTCGGTGGAGTAGACCAGCCCATAGGATCCTACTTGTCTGAAAAACATGCAGCATCCCCGATAGACGGGTTTGCTCGCGATAGATGGGTTTTGCTCGGTGTTGCTTCAGCGCGATAAGTAGGTGAATATTATTTATACATTTCATTGTCTCTGGCCGTGTCGAGAGGTAGGAGAGAAAGAAGTTATTAATAAAAATATGGGCCATAGGCGATCCGGGCCATTTAGGACCGTATGATAAAGCGACGCTGCCTCGAATAAGCTTGTGAGCATAATAAATTATTCTGCTGCAAGCAGTGCATAGCACGGTGCTCTGCGCGCAGCTCTTCCGCGTTCCCCTTGGAGGGCTGTTTTTTTTTCATGCACATAGCAGATCCGAACGCAGGTTCTAAGTGCACTCTAAAGCAGAAAATACTTAAGATGGAGTATTTCATTGAGCTTCGTGTGACTGCATGGAAGACTGATAACCCAATGTTCTCGCTTGTAAACCGATGCAGTTCTTCATCTTAAGTTGTATTAATTGGAAACTCTCTAATTACAGCTGCGGAACATTGATCTTCGTACCTTTCGAAATTAAAGATGGACAGATGTTTACATGTAAATTTATTGTACTCTTGGGTAGTATGAATTAATAGGTATGTGATAACCTTTCTCATTCCCTGTACGCCACCCTGATGAAACTGCTCGGTTTTCGTTTGATGCAGCATTGACACGAAACCTCAACAGCGGGGGACTTTATGTGTGTATGCATTTCGCCGGCTTATATTTGTGTGATAATTGTTAGATTGTTTTTGCTCTTGCTTCTGCACTGAATCTACAGCTGAGGGTAAAAAAATCGAAAGATACAAAGTGTCCTTGTTTTGTTCGTGTTTTATATTTTAACTTGTTGTGTTTTGTTTAAACGCACTTTAAGGAAAACTTGCGGCATGGATGCTTTTGTACATACAAATGTGAAAACCTAAAGAGCAATAATTGTAATTCGCTGAAAATTTAGTTTCAGGCGTTTGTTGTTTTTCTTGTGTGCTTTTGCCCGTTTTCTAAATTTAGCAGATGAAGCGCGCCCATAAGTAGTTCCTATATAAGCTATTATAGAGCATTTAGCTGCAGTAGCCGTGTAGCCTAAATGTACTACAGTGCAAGCGATTCACGGACACAAAATATTCCACGAATAATATAAGCCTAACCTCTCATGAATTGATTTGCACATAAATATAGAAACACACGATGTTTCATTGTTTTCATTTTCTTGCTTTCTTCCTTGTTTCCCTCCCTCTTCAGAAAATACTTCCAGAGTCACTGACTGGGCAGGACTGCAATTTCACATGCAATGGAAACGATGGTAATTTTAGCGTTTTGCGAGCAGAAGTCTTTCCGTTTCGTACATCTTTTTGTATACTCGTAAGCTGCTGATACTCATGCGTTTCGCGAGGCACGTAGTAGATTTTCCTAAATCGGATACGTAAAGGAAGCACTTCGATCATATTCACTCAAAACAGTGTGTAAGTCATCGTTGAATGAAGGCAAATTTCAAGATGTGAATCAATTTTTGCGTCTGCAGTAGAGCAAGTATGAAAGGTCTTCGAAACAATATAAGACTGTTTTACTAATGGCACATAATTTAGCCCGCCATCCGTAGAGAAGTCGAACTGCCACCTACAGCAAAGTGGCTGAAAACAAGGAAATTGTTATAGCTAATCTGCATTACAAATTAAATCTCTGTGTGTAAATTAGTGTTTATAAAGAATTCCTTCGATAACTGATGAAAACGGTTTTTTGGTTGTTAACCGTTATGCCTTACTAAGGGTCAAGAAAACTACACATAACACCAAGGTACTATTTCCCGCAATTTGATGGCATATGATGTACAATGTGTGACATGGCCTTTAAGTTTGGGGATTAATACTATTGTCATGCGTTATTTCATTTGATTTCATTTTAGTTCCTACTTCAAAGTGGAGTCGAGCTTTGGGAATAAAAGCCGTGGCTTGACAAGCTCCCGAGATCCACAAGATTCGTTGACATTGACAGCATCAAGGATGTGGCAGAAATATGAGATGCAGAAACATGAAGCACGATTTACATTCTAGTAAAAAATAGATTACTTCTACATTACAAAACACAAACACCAAGCAAGGCAGCAGTGTGATATACAAACAAAACAAGAAGTAAAATAGAAAATTAAGGGCTTGAAGAACACTACCTTAGAAGAATATATACAGGGATAACGGCACTAATTTTATTGCAGCCAATGCATTAGCTGTAAGGTTAGGCAAAAAAAAGCGACGAGACGGTTTTATATACACAAGTCTAAAAAACCAAAGCAGTATACAAAAGCATAACGAGACGTTCCCAACTCTTGATGCGCTTCAATGCACAATTTGAAGAAAAATAGTTTTAGCACACAAGATCAAGATATGATGTTTACCTACTGGCACAGTTTGAAGAAAGAAATGTTAGCACACATGAGCAAGATATGATGTATACCTACAGGCAAGTTTCACTACATATTTCCGCAAGGTACGTATTTCGCTATTAACCGGTACTTCAGCAACGATCAGGCAAACCATACACAAAATGAGAAAAACACTTAGCGTAAGAACGCTCGGAGGTCGGCATTGCTAGACCTGTTAATATCAAGGTATGCATCATAGAGGCGGTTCAATATTGCTGGTAGATAATATTTAAGCATCTCTTGCCCATAGTCCGTGGCGTGTTAAGGGTGCAGTGCCTTGGATAGCGTAAAGGTATGCCGGTAGTAGTAGTTCTAGATTAGTTAGTTTTCACACAGTCGAAACGTTGTCCTGAATGTCCTGTTTGTAGCATAAGCACAGCTGTATGTCGAAAAGACTGAATATTCGCTGTACATTGCTGTCATGGAAGAGGTCTGCGGACGGGTGATCATAAGGTTGCTAGAAGGCAATTCTTAGTGCCTTCTTTTGAAGGAGGTAGATTTTTTTAAAGGTCTTGTAGGAAGCAGTTCCCCACACTAGGTTACAGTAACGCAGATGCGACGTGAATCGAGTTTGAAACAGAAGCAGTTTAATTTTAGGCGGGAAAAAAGACGGTACCGAGAGAGTATGTCAACTACACGAGCAATCTTAAGGCATACGTGATCTACATAGGTATCCTAGAGAAGTTGTTCCGTAAACCACATTCCCAAAGATTTAAAACTCTCAAGAGAGAGAGAGAGAGGAGCGTTCAGGAAAGGCAGGGATGTTAACCAGTCAATAGTCTGGTTGGCTACCCTACACTGGGGGATGGGAGAAGGGGAAGAGAAAGAAGGGAGAGAGAAGGTGTAGGTACGTGTACGGACAGCACTTCAGTTAGAGTCGCTCGAGCAAACCAGAAGTTCTGAGAAAACACAAAAGTGCCTTCACTGCCTTCTGAGCCGATGATCGCTCGGGACGGTGCTCTAATATGGTCTGTTCACTCAGAGGACGATTATCGAGTGTCCTCAATGTGTTGGACAAAGACTGTCTTTGTGCTTGAAATTGAGGACAATGGCACAATAAGTGGTCAATGTTCTCCTCGCATCCGCATAAAACTCTCAAGAATCTCTATTGTACCCGAGGCATAGCGAAATTTTGTGGAGCAGCTTAGTAACTTTCCTTTTGGTCGAAAGAAAATTGCTTTCGTTTTTGAAATGTTTATTTGTAACGCGTTACATTTTACCCAGTGGGCAAGCACTTAAAGACTTTCATTTGCAAGGATAGTGAGGTCGTCTGGGCTGTCCCCGTTAAAGGAAACGCTGGTGTCGCCCCATATGTTATAAAGTATGCATTCTTATTATATTAATTATATTATTAATGTACAAATTAAATAGAAGTGGGCATAAAATACTTCCTTGTAGGACGCCAGGCTTAATTTGTATCATGCGCGAATAACCCCCCTTGATATTGACCTACTGATATTTGTGGGATAAATAAGAGCGTATTAGTTCCAGAAAGTGACTTCTGGTACCATATATCTGAATTTTCGCAGGAAGAGTGTCCTGGCTCATGCTGTCAAAAGCATTCTTGAAATATTTGAAGACACCAAGTACAATTCATTTTGCTTCAATTTTTTCTAACATAAGCTCGCACTAGGCTACTAACGCAGTTTCAGGTATAAAATGCTTTTTGAAAGCCGTGTTGAGCACTGGTGATAATACTATGGTGATCAAAAAATTCGTGCAGGCGCTGAGCAATTACTTTCTCAAGGCCTTTGTAAAAAACTGGTAAAAGGCATATCGGTCAATAGTTAGCGATATTATTGCGACTACCTTTTTCAAACACTGCTATTACTCTAGCTAGTTGCATTTGCGTTGAAAAAATACGACTTTTGAGGCAATCGTTAAAGATGCGAGTCAATGGAGGTGAAATTACTTAATTCCATAACATGCTTAACAGGTTGCGATATGAAATCCATTCGAATCACTCGAAGTACTGTTGTGTAACCCCATAAAAACTGATTGAATTTCTGAGTAGTCAACTGGAGTCAGGAAGGTACTTAAGGGGTTGTTGCGATCAAGATAGTCAGTCGCTTCTGGTTTATATGGTGACGGCTAGTTGTCAAGGAATGATTAAATTAATGCATTAGATAAGTCGTACTGACATATTTCAACACCACTCACCGTTAAATTATCATGAGCTGATGAGAACGGCAGATGATGATGAACAGCTGTTTCCATATATCAGTACGGCCACTACTACTCCCAAAAATGTCCATGTAGTATCTGTTCTTAGCAGTTCTAATATCACTATTTAAGCACAAAGCAATAAGCGTTGTGCTGTATTCAGTGATCAGGCTCTCTCGTTTTAATAAATGTCCAGTAAAGTTTGTTTGTTACCTCAATACCATACAGCAACGAAACTGAAATACGTGGTTTTCTAATTCTTCGTTTTCTTATACAGGGCCGTAAACTTCCCTGAGAAAGTGTCATATGCGTGGTTAGGGCACATTAAGTAACAAATGTTGACCCATTACTCATCTTCTACTGCTCTGCGAAAATTCTCAACCCTATTTTCCGTGATTACTTCACCATAATAACCCTGATTTGGCTATTTCTTGGCATCATTCTTTTTTTTACACATATGAATACGGTCACTCATGTCACAGTAGATCACACCTGTTTTATTGTGTCCTACGCCAAAACTAGTAATAAAAAGGTGAAGCAATGCTGCCGTGGTGGCAGTAGTACGTGGGAGCTCTGTTATTACATTTGAGCAGCCACTTGAGACAAGAATAATTTCAAATTTTTTAATAGCAATATTACCCAGCACATCAATGTTAAAGTTACCGCCCCATATAATATTATATTTCTTGTGATTATTAAATGGAAATGAGGTATCTAAGCACTCCAAAAAACCATTCTCAACACTGTTAGGAAGACAAAAAACAGAAAAAGCAGTACAGCTGCAGAGAACCGTTACGTTCTTCCACGGCCTTTCCGCCATGAGCCCTCCAATCAGTTGCTTTGTCTTTTCTTTAGTTTACGACTTCCTTTTTTTCCCTTTCTGTCATCACTTTCTGTCTTCACTAAGAAAAAGGAAAGCAAAAACGTTTTCAAGGACACTGCGCGAGTTTTTTTTTTACTTATCTCTTTTATATCAAGACTCTGCTGAGCAACTGCGTTGGCGCAATAGTTTTCTCAACTTACTGTGCACCGACTTGGGAAATTGAACGGAAGATGAAATGCTCTGATTTGTACGTCGAAAGCACGTCCTTTTCTTTCCTCTTTCTCTCATGTTGGTATTGCAAAATCTTTTTAGAACTATTACGGGCCCCTCTAATGGGTACTTCATTGTCAGTTACACAATCGGGCAATATCTCCGATGAGAAAACGGCTATCGACGAGGTGGCATGTGAGGCTTATACGGAGCAAAGCAGAAAATCCCCAAACGCTGCGACATCGGTCACTCAGTGATCATCCCTAAACACATTGCTTGCCGCGTTTGTGGTGCAAGCATCGTATTGTCGCAGGGATCATTCCCCAATCAAGTTCTGAGTACCGTGGCGCGCTTTCATGAGCTTTATCGCGTCTCCGTGAAGATAGCACCGGGGCCTTGAGAAGTGCTTGCTGAACCAAAGCTGTTGTGTCTCGGAAGGCTAAAGTTATGTTATTTTGCAAACTGGGATACAGCGGTTAATTTCCGGGGAGTTTCAGCCACAATAAATCAGATTGTGTGCTGTCCTTCTTTGAATACTACTGCTGCGATGCCCTTTTATTGCGATAGCAATTACGTGGACAATCCAGGCGTATTTCTGCCGTCACCATCACCATGATGTTTCGTATGAAGTGCAAGAACTACAACATCGTCGCCGTGCGCCGAAGGCTGAGTGTGCGAGTGAAGAAACACAGAGAGAAACGCAAAGAAAGAGAAGGAGATTAACCAGAGATTATCTCTAGTTGGCTACCCTGTACCCGGGGAGGGGCAAAGGAATGCGATAGGTGAGAGAGAGCAAAAAAAATAACTAAGAAAACGATACACCCACGCACATACACACGGCGTGAACTGTTTCTATGGGCACCGCCACGCAGTCTGCGAAAGCGTTCCTACTGTTACTCAATGTCATCTTCCAATCCTACGTCGCACAGTGTAGTCACAATTTGTCAAAAAGTCTCGTGTCGTTTAAGCAACGCAGCAGCACCTTCATAACGAATCACCCTGATTCGTAGGCCAGTTTACAAGAATGTTGTTTTCAGTTATTGGATGCTTGTCCAGTTTGTCTAAGGTGGCTGACAGGGCTGCACTTTGCTGATTGAAACGAGGGCACTCACAAAAAAGGTGTGCGATTGTTTTGTTGCACCCGCAGAAGTCACGAAGGGGTTTGTTGGCCATTCCGATCAGGAAGGAAAACGCATTGTAATGTGCTACTCCAAGTCATAGATAGACTAGAAGCGTGCAGTTAGGACATGGAAGGCCAGCAGGAATACAGATATGTAAATTAGGGTCCAGGGTACGGAGGCGTGAACGCGTGAATTCGGATAAATTCCACTGAGCTAATGTTAGGTCACGTGTGAGCGCGGTAAGATATTTTGCTGCGTCGGCTCTCGAAAGAGGAATGGCAACGCAATTGACGCCATCACGGGCAGATTGGGCAGCTGCGTCATTGCCATGTATGCTACAGTGACTAGGCAACCACTTATGTATTATATAATGCCCTTTTTCAACTATGTGATGGCGGACTTCTTTTATCTCTGCGACGAGCTGCCCATGTGATCCATGGCGCCGTGCTGAGAGTACACTCTGTAGGGCTGCCTTGGAATCACAGAAGATTACCCATTCACGCGGTTGTTTCTCCTGAACGAAATGAAGAGCCGCACGCAGGTCTACCAGTTCAGAAGCTGTCATTGATTATGCATGTGATGTTTTAGCTGTATTTTGACGCATCTTGCTGCTCGCATCACCAAAGCTGCAGCTGAACTTGTAGGTGGGACTGAGCTATCGATTTAAACATGTCAATAGTCACTGGGCACCTCATGTAAACGTCCTAATGTGGCCTGCTTCAGGGCAAACCATAGCATGTTAGATTTCTTCGTGATTTCTGGGATGGTGACGCGTATCTTAAGTTTGTGCAGGCACCATATAGGTTAGCATAGTATTGCTACAGGCATGTATTTTGATGATAACAAAGTACGACTGGCAGCAATTATTAGACTGAAAGTTGTGTGTAGCATTTCTGCTGGTAAAGAAGCAAGATATGAGGAGGTAGTCGGGCAACATGCCGAATTTAAGCCCTGAGAACGTGTGGGTGTTTAACTACGTTCATATTGGGTGATCAAGAGCTATGGTAATTCTTGCCGCTGTAGATGCATACTGCGGAAGGCCTAGACATATCCTAAGGTCGTGAGCTTGCAGTCTCTGGAGTACACGCCGGCTTGTTTTGCAGGTGTTGCCTAGCACAAGGATGCTGTATCTTGGGAAAAAGAACAAAGCGTTATAAAGCTTCAGCATTGACCACAGCGATGTGCTCCACTAATTTTCGCCCAGAAATTTCAGGCGTATTATTGTCACCGACCTCCTTTTAAGGTATGAAACTTGAGGGCTCCATCAGAGGTCGCGGTCGATAATTACCCCGAAGAATTGGTGTCTCCGCGCGTTTGCAATTGCTTGCCCATTGACATTTACAGAGTAAGGGCTAATTGCTCTACGAGTGAATGCAACACGGCGGTATTTCTCTGAAGACAGCTGTAAGTTCTGTTTTCGCAAGTACACTGAGGTTAATGTAGCTGCCATTTCTAGCCTTGCACGCACCTGAAGTCGTTTTACAGAAGTTGTCCAGATGCAGATATGGTAAGCATAAAGTATTACCTAAACTGTGTTGGGCAAACTTGTGACTAGACTAACGAGCACTAGGCTGAATAGCGTCGGGCTCAACAACCCACCTTGCGGTACCCCACGGATTATCTGTTCGTGCGTCGTGGCACCATCCTCGGTCATCAAGGAGAAATGCCTGTCGGTCAAATACCTGCACAGCCACTGGAAAGTGCGGCTACCAATTCCGGCTTTGACCTCAACCTCTATAATAGCATGATGTGCTACATTATCGTAGGCGCCTTTGAAGTCAAAGAGCAATGCTACAGTGTCTCGTTTCAGGCGTTTTTAATGTTGAACAAATGTGACCAAATGGATGACATTTTCTATGGATGAGCGCCCACGCCGGAAGGCAGCCACAGCATCCGGGCACACGTAATTTTCCAACCACCATTTCAGGCGCGTCAAAATTATTCATTCTATTACTTTCCCACTGCAACTGGCCAGAGCGATGGGGCGGTACGATGGCAAATATAATGGTGATTTACCAACTTTGAGAAGTGAAACCAAGCGGTGGCATGTTCATTAACGTAGAACCAAACCGTTGTTCCAATACTTGTTCAATGGTTTAGTAGCATGAGTTGTGCTTTCTGCTCAAGATTTCCGAATGCCGCATTAGTAACGTCATCCGACCCACGTGGCGAAGAGCGTCTGCTAGTCGACAGTGCGGCTTGAAGCTCCTCCACCGAAAACATTATATCCATGTGGGAGTCCCGAGGCAAAGGAGTGACACATGGTGTAAATGCACGTTGCGGCTGCTAGCATGCAAGTCTTGAGCAAACTTCTACAGCAATGTCCACCTCTCTTCCACCTTGGCGCAAAGCGCGAGATTTGAAAGGGCTACGCTGTTGCGGTGATATGCGAAGTACACGCACGCTTCTCCATATCTGAGATAAGCACTGGCGTGGATCCAACGACTCACAGAATCCTTTCCATCTTTGGAATTGTAGTGCATCAATGCGGTGTTGGATCTTCCTGTGCATCTGCCTTGCCTCTCTGAGATCGTGGACGGATTTAGTTAACCTAAATCTTCTTTCAGCCCGCCGGCGAATCGCTCGCAGTCACTGCAGTTCGGCTTTAAGTTCTTCACATTCCAGAAAAGGCTCAGAACCGCGCATCGCCTCGTGCATGAAGTTTTGAATTTCGTGTTCCAGACTAGAATGGTTCCCTTCCTAAGATACCTTCTCCATGTGTGACCGAAACGACGACCATTCGATTCGCCGGAGAGTCGTGGTGGTGTATTTAAATAGTTCCTTAACCTTCAGGTATGTGTGAATATGATCACTTTCATGTGATTCCACGTCTGGGAAGCATTGAACATTTCGTTCAAGACGCCGAGAAACTTGGGTCAAATATAGGAAGCTGCGGTATTTAAGCCCTCGTAAACATGTATGACTACAATCGTTGATGCAATAAAGGTATTGCCGTGTGGCAAAGGATGCTAGATTCCTTCCCTCGGAGTCCATCTTCAAGCTCCCCTAAAACGGATGGTGAGCATTAAAATCTCCAGTGAGAATCGTAGGGCCGGTTGTCGCTGATAAAACGTCCTGTGATCGTTTAGAGTCGAAGCGACTTTAAGGAGCAACGTAGATAGCAGCCAGGGTGAACGTAAGCTTCTTCGTTTTTATAAGTAAACAAATGTACTGGTTGCCGTCCTGAGGCGGCACTGGGTACAACACGTATGTCAGTTCACATCTAATATATACAATGATCTGGCTCACATCACCACACGTAGAGGACATGAATGCCTCATAGCGAGATGATATTCTGAACGTTCGGTTCCCAAATTGCGGGGATGAGAAAACAATTTTAGAAGAGTAAGTGTCTAAAATCTCAAATTCTTGATTTGAGGACACGGGCATTTCACTTGAATAGAGACGCTTCTTGGGTTCCTTGTGGAAGGGAAGCGAGGACTGGGCCATGGTGCTATACGAAGCTTTCAAGCAGTGTATTCAGCGTGCGCAATATTTGCAGTGTGCTATACAAGCCGCCTGAGCATCCATGTTTATAACTAGTAGAAGGATGACATTCGTGAGTGACTTTAGCATAGGAATCACTTGTGAATCCTTGTCTGTCACACGTCGTCAGCTGTAGCGACATTGGACGTTAAGTGACGATTCATGTGCTGTGGCTCTGGTGTGTGGCATGTCGAGGGCAGCGCTGGCCACACCTCACTTGATGGAACATGAATAGCAAGGCCGCTTTTTTAGCAGACATTCGTGTTCTTATTAAACACAGATAGAACAGGAGGCGGCGTTGCCGGACGAGGCATCTTTCCTTTACCGGAAGAGAAATTTGTGGACTTTCATTTCCAGGAGCAATGTCGCCTTCTTGCAGCAGAAGCATCTCCGTTTGTTGAGCCGTCGCTGGTCATTTTCCTCGAGATTTTCTGCTCCGTCTTTAGGCGTGGACAGTCTGTTTTAAGATGTAGGGTGCGAGTTACTCACAATTCTGTCTTTAAAGTTAAAAAAAATGCATTCCACGAAAACGGCAGAACTTTTAAACGAAGGCCAATACGCCCTTCGTGCCGAAGGAGCCATGCTTATTGCCTGTTAATATATCTCGGTGTAATGTCTCTACGACAGACGCACTGCGCGCAACTTACCTTTTATGGGAGGTGATTTCTGTGTTGCATCAATGATGAACGCGCCGAACCACCACTGCAGCTTTCCAGAGCAGCAAAAAAAATAAAGAAGATAAGAAAATTGTACAGATCCCACGCACTGTAGGAACCGATGCTATCCGAAAAGCAATGCATCTACCTGGTCATCCAGCATTTTTTTACCTACCGCGAGACGATATCAGGTAGTCCAATGAGTTCCTGTAAACGGCGTAGTTGTGCGTGTGGGCCGCGAGAATACGCGTGCGTGACGACAGCAGCGTGAAGACAACCAGGTTGTAGACGTTCGTATATCGGAAATAACACGATGTCAACGCTCTCTGTTTGACTCGAGTCTACGCCATAGCGATTGTTGGGCTTTACAGAGGTAGTGGACAAGCATAAGAGAGAGAAACACGGATTGTGACGTCATTCGACTACATGTGGCATGATATCACTTACGTATGGCTATTTCAAGTGGTGTACATGTCAAAACTACGATGCCAATTTTACTTCGGTAAGGAAATGTTAAAGCTTCCTTAACTTGGGCAATAATGATGTCTGTGCAACATGTTATCGGTGTTTTGGCACGTGTTGCTGGTGGTGCAAACATTATTCTTGTCCAGCAAGTTAATAGAGTGGGCTTCACCCTTCCTGGGCGTCTGCCACGATCCCTTCGACTCTGGCGGCGTCGTCTGCCCGCTTTACTGCCCACAGTTGATCTTCTCGGGCTGAGCTTAGCAGCGCAGCACACCAACACGCGCGGAGGCTTTTGCTAGAGGCTGTCTCCCCATTGCTACTCGTCATCCCATTGACCTTGAGCAACTCTTGAGCATATGCTCGAAAATTGCTCTGGAGCTACATAACTTACATTCGTTTAACTTGTATATATCGGTATAAACTGTATTGCACATTACTGGGTTACAGTATGCACTTGTTTGTAAATTCCACCACTGGAAAGACTGCGACTTATTTAGTTTTTGATGATTGGTCGATAAATACACCTCTGCATTTTGTAATGTACTGCTAAGTCTTTGTATTTGGTCAATATTTTTCCCCAATCTCAATCTCCACCCTTACTTTATTCGGCGGCTCCCGAGTTGACAGCACCGATGTCTGCCGCAACTCAGTCGGTGAACCCTCGAGCTGCGCTGTGTGCTGCCTCATTGTTTCCACCGTCCCCTGGTGGGGTCGGAGTATGCGCGGATGTCTATTGTAATTGAACGTTTTTGTATTTTGTTTTCCTGGCTCCTTTCAATAATATGTGGAGTGCCTCTGGGATGATTTGGCCATTTGCATATTGGCGAATTGCTGCCTGCGAGTCATGATTATTATGTATGCTTCAGTTTGTGTTATCGCTGGTGCTATCGCCGTTTCGTCTGCTGGTTCTGTATATTCTGTACTTATTGTGACGCTTATTACACGTTCTGTTTCGTGGTTGACTACGATTGGAGTGAATCCTTTCCTGCGTTTGAGTCTAGCTGCGTCTACAAATTCTACGTGTGTAACAAAAGTTCAAATCTGAGCACCCACTCAGGTACACTCGTTTGCATCTTTTGCATTTGAAAGAAACGGAAAGCAGATTCGCAAATATATTCGCGGGGTCTAACATCAGTATCTGTATTGTGCGCAGCCGTCCAAGTGTGTCACATAAAAACAAAGGCGTTCGTGGGGTTATAGTTGCAGCACCCGGCCACTGGCAGAGATTCGATTCCCGCATCAGTCCCACAGTATTTTGTTTCACAGTGAAGCTGTTAGCTTCTCGTCGGTCGGGATTTATCATGTCCGCGTGCGCGATCCTGGCTCACAGAAAAACGTGGGCCGATCCGGGAGACAGTGCAAAGCGGAAAACGCATAGTGTGCTGCTCGTCCAAGAGGCATCCCATGACGTCATTAGGTGACATCACTTGTCGACGATGTTGCCACTTGAAGTAAAGTTTAACGTGAAGACGTCATCACGCGACCTTCGGTGCTATCATGTCAATACGCGACTTTTGAGGTGATGAAGTGATCACGCTCCGTCATCACGTCAAACGTGACATCACAACTTGGCGGCATGAGTTATGGTGCCATCGGATATGAACGCCGGATTTCTCGTTTTATGGCCATCTAAGAATTTTGTATTTTTATAAAATATCCCTCCACACCTTCGTTGGACATCTTCCGCGAGGCCCGGATGGCAAGACATATTTTTAAAAGTCAAAGTCTTTTTTAGCGAGTTAGCACTACTTCTCTATTTCGGGTATGTCTAGCCTCCGATCGTGAGCCGATGCCGCGGATAGTGCAGCCTAGAAATATGAGCTGATATGTGGCACTGGGACTGCTGACCTCCGTGATGTTCTGTCTACATAATATTGAAGCGAAGGTTCCTTTGCCTCTTCCTTCGACTTTCCCACTGCTGCTGCTGCTGTCCGGCACAATGCTTCGGGGGAGGGGGGGGGGGGGCTCGAGTCAGAAAAGAAAGGCGACGCGTGAATCTCGTTTGTACTCCACCGCGTCGAATGTGCACAATGCTCTTTGAGCTCTCTGGGCGTCGCCGCATTAGCCTTTTGACGGCTGCAATTATGCGTGAATCCCCTCAGACAATTGCAGAACCTGCAGCCATTTTATTTCTACTAAGATGCGAGTCCATAGGGAACATATATATAACTGTAGAGACGAGGGAGCAGAAGAGGCAGTTCCAATACAGGTGAGGGGTGGGGGTAAGGGGACGTGAGACGGCAAGGAAACCCTAATACTATATGACAGCGGTTACGGTGAAAATGGATAAGCTCAAGTTCAAGGTACGTACGGTACAGTACGTTGCTGCTATTTCTGAAAAATAAACTCCATGCAAATATGTCAAGCGGATAAACTACGCCTGGCGTGCTGAAGCAGAGCCGCATTAATTAAAGCGCACCGCAGGGTCCACGCGACACTATGGAAGCGGTCGACCTTCAAATCAACACTTCTGTGCCCGCCGGGGTAGGTCTGTGGCTATATCATTGCTACAGGCTGCGTGTTTGATCCCAGTCGCGGCAGCCGCATTTCGACGGTGTCGTAATAGAAAACGCTACTGCAATTAGATTTTAGGACACGTTAAATATTACCATGGGTGTCAAAATTAATATGGAGTCCGCCACTACGGCGTGTCTCATTATTCCATTGTGGTTTTGGCATGTAGAGCCCCATAATCCAATTCAAGTTTATTACTTCTGCCACGGTAGGATGTGTCACGTGATGCGATGACAATGCTCAACCCTCTCAGAGCTTATAAAATATGGCGAATAACAACGCCTTAAGCAAACAACTCTCCCTGTGTGATCTGTGTCCTGCGGCGATAACCAATAGTATATATAGTGCATGCAAGGTAACGTTTACCATCAACTCACCACACTCGTGTTAGGTTAAACGTTGAAGAAATTAAGCTTTAGCCGTCGACATCACCGCTAATTATCCTCAGTCAAAGCATCCACCACGGAAAGCTTCGCTTACATCAATTCCCACAGTGCGTGGTAGCTGCATAATATTATAGTAAACAAACATAAATAGAATTCATTGAAAGCAGCATTTTAACACAGGACGCCTAGCACATCAACTGATGCTCGTGCCTTTTATATCATGAGTGCATGTCCCAGTAGACCGAATAGAACATCCTTAAGCATTTTTCGTTTGTAAGGGAGCCGGTTTGGGCGCTTAACGCCTTTTATTGTAATATTATTAGACGGACACTCCATGTAATGAATCGCCGTCGTCGATAATCCCATGCCTATAACAGTACTGAGTTTAATTTTAATACGTTTTTGGAAAAACTGCACGCTATCCGTTTGCGTAAGAATTTGAATGCCCGATCGCGAAATTTGTGTAAGCCTGCTTGTGTTCTAGTCGCACAGATTGGTTCAGAGAAGCCGCTGTATCTAAGATCTCACGTCAGCCAGCCTTGCTTGCTGGAACTAAATGTAACGCAGCTATGCTGACTCTGCCAGTTTGTTCCGTTATTTTGCCACACGTTGTGGCCACGATAGTACCCCTCGATGCGAGGGTTCTGTAGTGAAGGAATGTGTCCCTCACATCGCACAAACATGCCTCCGGTGGTAATTGTGAGCACGCCGGCTGAAAAGCTCTTGTGTAACGCGAATCGCACTGAAGCGAGGCGGGCCAGCCTAGGTGCCAAGGCCACTCAGTGGTCCAGGTGCAAGAACAGGGGGCTGCTGCCTGTGCGGCGCACGCTGCTACTGATGCCATTCAACGCCGAGGGAGCCCAGACGCGGCGCTGCGGAAATAGGAGCAACCAGACTAAGCGACGACGCCAGCAACACCCTGCGGATCAAAAGCGATAAGGGGATGCACGTTCTACCCGCCACGGAAATGCCACAGTACAGGAACGCCACGCTAACGGCAATGTGACAACGCCGGCAAGACCCTGTAGTTCTAGCCGATGCTGCTTGCGGTCTTCCGAGTTTTCACTGTAAATGTGTGTATGCCCACGTCACGCGATGTGCGTTTACTTAGCGTGCTTACGCTTGCTGCAATTCATACTGCTACTAAAGCCTTACTTCGTTTATTTTACTGACGTGTTACTGGCGTATTCATTTTTTTCGCACTTATGGAGAAATTTTCACGTCTAAAATAAGTATATCACTGAAATTGGTCAATGACCGGATGAAAACAGAGGACGTCTAACAGAGAAGCCTGATACTGTAACCAACACAAAGGGCTCTTTTCCCCAATAATGGCGTTCCCCTAATCTCATAGTAATTTTCGCATGTTAAATCCTGGGGATTGCTTCAGAATATTTCACACGTCACCTTGCGTCAAAATGTGTGCCGATTCTGAAACTAGCGTAGAAAAAATTTGAGTCCGGTCATTCTGCTAGTCGCCGCTAAGAGTGGCGCGATAAATGTGGTGTGCAGTGATTTCGCCCCTAGCTTATCCACAATTCACTCAGAAAGAGTTTGCCTTTCATCTACTTCAACTGGAGGTTTAAGCGCGTTCCAACATTTTACCGCGAACATGTGTATGATTAAGATCCAGGGAATTTTTCGTCTTCGTCGATACAAAACTGCCACCAGGCGCTACTGCTACTTGGCGCCCGCCAGGTGCACAACTGGGTTCACTGCAGCGCCGCTAGGTGGCGCTGGCATCCACGGCAGCGGTGGCGCCGGCCGTCCAGGGCGAAGAAAGAAAAAGAACCACAAATCTGGATTAGGCGCAACGCGTTCGCCGGAACCGTTTCCCGGTGAAGATTACGGTTGTATGGGAACCACCGCTGGCCAGGAGGCACCACGAGAGCTTGAGGATTTAACTCCAATAAGCTGACACCGTCCGGCAGGGAGGCCACAAAAATTGCACGGCATAGTTAACGATAACAGACAGACGTGCGCCTGTATCAATGTTCGCTTAGGCTAATGCGCCCAGAAGTTCTGTTCATAGCGATACGGGTTGCGAGAAGCACATGCGCTGCCACGTTCTGGCACGTCGCTACCCAGACAGGTCAGAAGCTGTACACATGTGCTTCGATATGAGCCTGTGAATTTGCTGATGCGAAATTGCAGCATGTGCTACTGTAAACTTAGTCCACCACTCGCTAGGCTGTGTGTTACGGCGCTGTTGGCACGCGAAGTTTCCGCGCTGGTTGCCCATAGGCTCCAGTTGCCGGGAAGTGACTACAGTAGCATACGAAGAAGAATGCGGCATTACTACCCTTTCATATGTAACATAAGAACCCGCATAGCGACTGATTTCATTTGTGTTCCGATTGCGCTACGGAAAGACCACGCATGGTTAGGGTTCCCGAAGAGCAGTGTGAACACGATAAGCGGCCACGGGAACAGCAGCGTCAATATGAACAGCGGCCTCGTGCTCAGGCTAGGCAGGATGCAGCGCTTCCTGTCCAAAGCAAGCCATCCACATTTAGGATGCCTGAGGAGCAGCGCAAATACGATGAGCGACGGAGGAAACAGCAACGTCAATATGCACAATGGTGTCGTGCTCAGGCTTGGCAGAACCCTGATATGTCAGATTTTGACGCCAAAGCTTCGCTGGCCAACCGCCTTCGCAGAGTGGACTTGAGCCCAATTTTTTTTCTTGAAATTAGGCTATACAACCTACTTACCTACCTACAGAAAAGTGCCAAGAATGATGCAAATCATCATCGTCATCAAACTAATGTTATATTCACTGCCAGGAAAAAGGGCTCTTCCAGGGATCTACGATTACTCCTTTATTTAAACATGCACCTGAAAATTTTCCAATTTCTTCACCCCACATAACTTTTGGCCGGCGTCGACAGCGCTTCCCTGACATTGGCACAAACTGTGTAACTCTGCTGGTGCACCGGTTATGTGCCCTACGCAATAATTGGCTTGCCCACCTTCATTTAATTTTCTCCTAACGTCCACTAATATATCGGTTATTTTCGCTTGCTATCGGATCCACACTACTGACTTTCGGTTTCTTAAAGCGACACCATAGGCGAATACCAACCCACTACCCAACCGGAGAGCCGTAACGTATATTACGCCATCACGACACTTTGAGGCCGTCACTGGGTGAAACGGCGCCCGACAGACGGTGGTACGGTGGTTTGCACAAAACGTAAAAGCACCAGGCCGTGCAGAAGCGAGCC
Organism: Dermacentor variabilis; assembly: GCF_050947875.1. NCBI lineage: Eukaryota > Metazoa > Arthropoda > Arachnida > Ixodida > Ixodidae > Dermacentor > Dermacentor variabilis. The sequence goes on from NC_134572.1 coordinate 142,825,580, forward strand.
ACGATAGGGTGGTGGATTCGCCGCTGCAGCTACATTTGGTCACGTGGAGTGGACCTTTCGCTCATCCCGCAACATCACGTGGAAGTGGAATTCTCTGCTACTTGCAGTTTGTGCGAGTTTCGCGAGCCAGCGAAACCCGAGCAGCACTACGCGATCACAAAACTACTGAAACGCGAAAGCGCGGGTGGCACATAGTCGAGCGAGAACGAAACTTTTCGACCGACCGGTGTTGTTGTCAATGGTAATGTAAATCAGTTATTTGTTATAGAAATTAAATCTAATCGTGTACTGTAGTTACCTCAATATCTCGATTACTAATCGCGATTACTAGCATTACCGCAATTACTCGCGATAATATTGACGCCTTAGAGATTCTAGAGCACTGGCTAATTTACCCCTTTAGCTTAGCCTAATATTTGGCTTTAGTGTCCCTATAACGCAACAAATAGCACTTTATTGCGCTAGCAAATAAATGGGCACTCTAGGCGAATTACTGCCGTCGGCATCAGCGTCGCCGTGAGGCTCCCTATATATTGGATATATGATGCTATATGTCATGCCATGCTATATGATATGCGGTATGTGCGGGTTATTTTGCCACAACACTCTAGCAATAAAGTTGCTCATACGAGGCCTTACTTTCTTGAAAAAGATATTCCACAGAATTTTCAGAATGGCAACCCGCAAACTAATGTCACGGAAGAAAACATTGACAGCGCATGCCTTTTATCTGAAATCCTATCATACCTAGAATTAAAGTGCGAAACAATAACACAACTGGAACCTGAAAATGACATAGTTTCATTGGCTCGTCTGTGCACTACCTCCGGCATCGGCCCAGTAAAGAACTTTGAAACATATCCGATACGGAAAAAGTGGTGGTAAAGTCGTGAAGACGGATGTTGGCTTTAATTAAGAGAAAAATAAAATCGTCCGAAGGCAGCATTCAAACAGAGAAACCCTGGAACAGCAGCTCGTTTTTACTTAGCCTTCGTTGACTTCAATTCATATTGCCACGACAGCTACGAATCTTACACTTTGTGTAATATTCTAACATGTTGTCATTGCATCCATCGTTTCGCCCTTGTGATAAAAACTGTGTTCTTTTTTTTTTCATTCCGGCGTTTTTTTTTCGTCATCCTTAAATTGTTTTCGGGCTTCTTTGTTAACGTGAGAGTTTCTGCCCCATATGTTATCATCGGTAAAATGCAATGACTGTACACTTTTCTTTTGAATGAGAGGGGTACAATCGCAGTCAGGAATCCGTAATGCCTGCAGTATGCACTCCAACCAATTTTAATTATTCTGTTAATTTCCTTCTCACGATCAGGATCCACTGCGAATAATTGATCTAGATACGCCTTTCCCCACACAGATTCTGGTGGCTGACTGGCGATTGTGAATTGTAGTTTCCTTGCCAGGCTATTGAATACTTCCTTTGCCTTCTCTATATTATCATGCAACCTATCCTTACAATTTCGTGGTTAAGATCATAAATCATTAGTTGAAATTCATTTCCAATGTTTCTGAACAGGACAATGTCATGTGGCAGCCGAAGGTTGTTGAAATATTCCCCGTTCATCCTCATTCCTAAACCTTCCAAGTCTGAGAGCTTGAATAGTTCTAAGCATACAGTGAATAACATTGGCCTTTCTTGATAGGTGATTTTCTACTTTTCTTGTGGTGAAGCAAGGTAGCTGTGGAATCTCTGTTGACATTCCCCGAGGTAGTTACGTATGTGTCCTGTACTTCTCGAATACGAAATGCTTCTATCAGTGCTGGTATCTATATTTAATCAAATGCCTTTTCATATTTGATGAAAGATGAATAGAAAGCCAGTTTGTTCTATACCAAATTTCTCAATTACCTTATCGGTGGCATGGTCGTTATCTATTGTAAAATATTTTTTCCTGCGCAATCTATGCAGACGATATCACAATCTGGTCCCCGGGGGGATCTTTCGTCGATCTAGAGCAATCTCTCCAGGCGGCCATAGATGTAACGGAAGAATTTCTTAAATGCACGGGTCTCAAGCTGTCACCGACCAAATCCGAGCACCTCCTCTACAGACAGTCGAGGCAGGGCGTTAGGAACCTCGAGCCTCTGGAAACGCTGCCAGTCGAAATTACAACACGAGAAGGGCACCCCATTCCGAGGGTGAACTCCATCAAAATTTTAGGACTTCTAATCAACGCCAAAGGCTGTAATGCAGAAGCTCTAAACAAGCTGAGCGCGCAGGCGAAAAATATACTAAGACTCATAACTAGAATCGCAAGCAAAAGGGGGGGACTCAAGGAGGACAACCTACTCAGGGTCTTCCAAGCTTTCTTCATCAGTCACATTACTTACACGGCACCGTACCTCAAGTGGAGCAAAATTGAAAAGAACAAACTCGACACACTCATCAGGTCCGGTGTCAAAAGAATACTCGGTATTCCACAATCCGCTAGCACATTAAAACTACTTGAACTCGGAATTCACAATACCACAGACGAATTAATTGAAGCACAGTTTATTGCACAGATCTCCAGGCTTTCGTCAACTAAGCCGGGAATCAAAATTCTTGATGAAGCTGGTCAACTCCCTATACAGGCACCGCTCAACCGACACCCCCTATCTAAATTAGCCCATGAAGGTATAAAGGTTGAGCCCGTGCCGAGGAACATCCACCCAATATATAACGAAGGTCGCAGAAGAGCGCGAGCTAGAGCCATCCTTCGACGAATAGATCCTTACGGGGCAGATGCATTCTTCGTTGACGCCGCCAAATATGGCAGCGAAGACAGGTTTGCAATCACGGTCGTTGACGCGCGCGGAACACTTATCAGCGCCGCATCAATCTACGCCAAACACGCGAACGAGGCGGAGGAAACCGCGATAGCCTTGGCTCTTCAAGCCGCAAAAGGCCCGGCGTCCATTTTCTCCGACTCGCGCACGGCGGTCAGGGCTTTCTCGTCCGCTCTAGTTTGTAAACACGCAGCCGACATCGTTAACAGATGCTTTCGTATTAATACGCCAGAAGAAACTGCAGGTCATACCATAGCATGGTTCCCGGCCCACATGGACGATGCAACTAACCGAGCGGGTTGCAACCCTAACGAGCGAGCCAACTGCCTGGCGCGTGAATTCACGAACCGCGCCAGAGCTAGCAGTCCGGCTCTCCCGCAGGATTGCGCCTTCAAAGATAAACTTACAACCTTTCACGAAATTACGTCACAATACACACACAGCAGGAGAAAATTCTCTCCCCCCAGTCCGAAACTGAACAGGGCTCAGGCTGTTACTCTCAGGCTTTTACATACGAGATCGTACCTCACCCCGAGAGCGCTTAGTTGGATAGACCCGAACTTTCCGCAATCGTGCTCCAAATGCGGTCACGCGTGCTGCTCCTTCGACCACGTGCTCTGGCTGTGCCCGTACAACGCGGGCTCCGACTTTCATAACAAGTCTAAGTGGGACGCCTTGCTGAAGAGCTCGGATTTCCCAAGCCAACTTCAGGCCGTCCAGAGGGCCTGCGACGTCGCGGAGAGTCACCATCTCCCGGTCCCGTCGTGGGCGGAGCCACAAACTTGATCGGGGAGCCTTCGGTTCCCCCCAATCAAGTTCCTCAGGACACTCTAATAAAGTTCTTGTCACTGTCGCTGAAGCTAGCCTGCTCTCTTCGTTGACCGAAGACAAGTATTGGTCTGATTCTATTGAAAATTATCTTGGCGACCATTTTATGCAACACTGAAAGCAAGGTAATGGGCCTATGACTCTAATTGTTTAACAACACCCTCTTCATGGATTATAAAATTCTGGCATTTCATACGGCTAATATGGGTTTACGCTATCCGTGACGCCTAATTTTCTTTTATGAACGCGAAGCGAGAAAAGAACCTACTGACCTACCTGCCGCAAAATTCCAAGCATAACGCAAAAAAAGTGTTGCATTAAAAGGTGAAAGCAATCCGCGTGACATAAAGGCAACACAGTCCCTCCGTTCCGCATGGAGGAAAGCAAAGGGTAGTCGTTGCTTGGCGGATGCTAGTCGAGACAGAATGAGAGTTTCTACGCTGTTAGTGAAGCTCACCTCATGGCAGTATGGCGACGTTAGATTTCAATTTCACCTACCTCCTCTAATAAGGAAGTAATTTGAAAAAATCCACCCTTCCTTTATGGTTAAACGTCTCCCCAGAGTGCAAGTGCCAGTGTAAAAGCAAAAATTTTCTGTGTCCTGGTGTTGAGCCCTTTAAGTTGCCACAGCTTCAAATCGGGTGTACGTTACTTGCTTCCATTGCTTATTTCCTCAATTTTCGGCCATGGAGCAGGTGATATACCAACTATTCGAAGGTTTGGTTGCTTCAAGCGATAGAATGGAGAAGTGCCTATCAACTGTTTTGAACGCAACATTCTTGTTTCCTTCTCCCAGTAAGTGATGAATAGTGGGGAAAACAAGGGCGATTTTCCTTTGTTCTCACCTGTTTACAAATAGCAGCTATGCTACACCATCACAACCAATCTTCAGTGTTGTTTCAGGCGCTGAACTTTCTGTTTCGAAAGGACCAGGGAATCATCCCGGCTATTCTATCCAGCTTCTTGCATTGCAAGGGCGTCATAACGGTGCTTAGACGAATATCAAATAAGAACGAATTCGTCGTCTGGCACATAAAGGACATACAATAGAGCAACTGCCCGCCTTTTCCTCAGTTACTTCTGAACTTTCTTTCACGCCAGACAATAGCAGACGTCCTTGTGGCCATAAACACGGTGGTGCGAACAATTCCAAGGTGTGGGGGAACGGCGCAATGGAGGAGGGGGGGGAGGTACGTGACTGCCGGAAACAGAACGCATCCTTCGAGGCCACATTCCCGCAGCGCGGTAGCTGTCAAACCTCGATCGCAAATGACTGGCGATCAGTTGGCACCGGCTGTGCCTGACGACGGCCGGAGCCCCCGCCACAACAGGTGATTCTTGCTAGATACAACCACCTGGAGCTCTTTATTACACCATAGTCAGTGCCTCGTATAGAGGAATAAAATCGCTGTGGCTGCAACGTTCATTACCAGTATTTTCATGTTAGACGACAAGTACGATGTCGTGAAGAATAAAGGTGGCAGTCAAACTTTGTTGTATTGCTAGATTTCAAGCTAAGGGTTACCGCCCTGTGAAGGCGCTCTGATGCGTGCGCTGAATAAAGGTGGCTAAACGCCCCAATTGGTCTCGCAATAACACGATAACAAACCCTTGCATCACGCTAACACACCTTCCTCTCTTTGAAGTTATTATTCTTTGCAAATTATAAGTTCCACACCAAGGGCGCTGAGCCACCGCTGCGGGTCCTGTAAAAATTCAATTGCGAGTGAGGGCCGGTTATGGTCAACCACCGCCATTTATACTTTGCACGCCGTTACTTCTTTCCCATGTAGTACCAGTCCACATAACCTTAAGTTCTTTTCTACGTTTAATCGTTCTCTTACGAAATATTCCAGTAAAAAAGGGATACAGCAATTAGTTCTTACTTGGAAAAAGAAAAAAATTGGAACTTCGAAGTCGCTGGAGGTCTGATTTCGACACTAGCTATAGCTGGTGTCCAATAATGACGACACTTCCAGCACTCGTTGGAACTTCAGGTAACCGCAGTATGGCAAAACTAGGCCTTATAGTTCTGGAGTTGAGATTCGTGATTGGGAGTTGCGGGATTTAGACATGTACTACAGCAGTTTTAGTTGAGTTCTTCATTACAGTGAGCATCTCATATATTCTTGAATTTCTGCAAAAGGAAGTACGCGCGTAGGACTAGAATAAATCCAGTACGCCGAGTATTTCTCGTGCGCATGAGACCTGTGAAAAAGAACATTTTTTTTTTTTCAGAATGTGAACGCGTGCGTGCAAGGCATACTGCTGGTAGCTACACCTAGAAACAATAACATAAATGGTTCATAACCCTCAAGCAAGTTGCAACGGTTGTTGTAAGCAAACTTATATTTCCTGTTGCGAAAGGCAAACGTATATGAAATTACGAATCGCTTTACTGTATGCGCATATGCCAAATAAATAACGCTGGATTTGTAAGAACGGCTTGAGGTCGTAAAAGCGAGGCATCTCCAGGCAGCGTTCATGTTTCGCACACAGATGAACGGCTTTTTAGACTTGTCTGTGAAAAAGTAGATGTAACATAAAAACCGAAACAATCGATTCTTGAGTGGATGCACGTGTTTGTTTCCTTTCTCGTCTCGTCCTCGCGCAGTCACCTAAAAGTTGATAGAAATATATTCGCGTAACAGCATAACCATTTATGCTGTTATAACAAAACACAAAAAAAGAAATTTGGCAGCAGCAATACTTAAATGGTATAAGTCGAAATAATAAATACAACAATATGTTCGCAAGCTCAATATTGTGCTTATTTGCTGTTTTGCGCTCCATAGAGCACCCCGCTTGAAATTTTTTTGTCTTTATTTTTTCTTGCATTTTTCTTCTTTTTTTCTTGGAGGGGGGGAGGAGGGGCTCTCGTTTTCGCAACTCACATCTTGTTTCAGGGCACTGACCCAAACGAAACCATTGTGACACGTGAAATCCGACTTGCCACATCGAGCGAAGATAATCTTAAATGCTTTTGACGTTCTCAGCAAAACAATCGACGGGTGATAATGCGTGAAAAAACTGATGCAATACGAAGAAGCCATGCGGATTACTTTCCTGCAACGTCGGCGGCAATAAAAGTGCCCTAAGACAAAATAAATGTTTCGGTTCTGAACGCACTAAACGTTTTTTTAGCAAAGAAGCACACAGCAAAAAAACAAAAACATTAAAAAATCTATCCTGACCTCTTTCCGGTGACAGTCATACATTCAAGGACCTATTGAACGGAGACAGCTCAAAAAAGGAAAGGGCAATGATTAAGGCAAGAGTAAACTATCGCCAATCACTTTCGCGGAAATTATCAAGGTAGAAGTTTTGTGGAATGAAATACATTTATAGATCCACGTTAAAGCACCATCCACCTTTTGAGAAAGACATTTGCCGCAAGCAGGACACACACACAAAGGAAGAAGAAAGAGGGTTAACCGAGGGGCCCGATCTTTATTAGTCATATCATAAGAAGCTTCTTATAATATGGCTAATAAAAATCGGGCCCCTCGGTTAACCCCCTTTCTTCTCGTTGATTACATAACGAAGGTCTCAAATCCGGCAACATTGATGCCTTCAGGTAGCATATGTGGGTTTATTGACCAGTTGCCTTCACCCAGAAAGATCACGTTCTCGTGACGCCTGCGGCAAAAAGGACGTTCCACGTCCGCGCCAAGGTCTGTGAGTGGTGGCGCTGGCTAACACTCCCAGGGTTCTACTAGGACACATAAATATCCAAGAAGGTGGATGGGAAAACAGCGCCGCGGTAGCTCAATTGGTAGAGCATCGCACGCGAAATGCGAAGGTTGTGGGTTCGGTTCCCACCTGCGGCAAGTTGTTTTTTCATCCACTTTAATTTCCATTAATTTATGGTTTATTTCATTTATTAAGCACAAGTAATTTCCGCTATGTTGTACTTGGTGTTTGTTGGCTTCTTATGATATGACACAAAGGAAGAGGCATTTACGTCGAAACGGACCCCACTTCCAACGAGTTTACTTAGGGCGTAGACCCAGGAATATACAGACAAAAACGCGCATGCGCAGGCAGATCATAATACTTTGGACATACAGTGGTCAAATAATCCCCTTTGATTCATAAAAAGAAGCGATGTGTCACTTATAGGGGTAGTTTTCCTTTTTTCTTTGTATTGAGCTTCCATTAGATCACGTGCGGTCCGATCAATGCGTCTGCCGAAAATATTTATCTCACCGAAACGGGGTTGGCACATACAAGCCTCTCAGTGTGTGGGCAATGCGCCACGCCATTTTTCTCAAAATACATGCAAAGTGGTTCGAGCGACCAGTCGCGCGGTAATTTTGCGTGAATTTGCCGGCCACTTTCACGTTCAGAAAAAATAATTATGTAGCACGTATTGAGGAACAGAAAGCTGGATCGGGAGTTCTTCATGTCGCTGTACAATTATCTCATTGGCACTTTTCATCCATTTATAATATTTGCGAAGTTGGTTAATTATTTAGGACTAATTATCTGATTATACAGAATAAAATGAAATAATTTCGCTATCTCCAAGCAAAGGCAAACAACATTATCGTGGTCCTGTCCAGCTACGTGGTATTCGCATATTTTCAAACTCAGGCAAAAATTAGCCGGGACACCCTGCACAATTTTTAAGGTAACAGGTCACACAAACATTGCTTTTTACATCCAGCTGTACGTACTTCGCTATCGCCGAAAAACTGGCGCGGAGAGACGTTACACACCGCCCGTCCTGCCGAGGACGCGGCCCTCAATGCCGCCCATTTTCCCGCCTCGCGTAGCCCTGCGAACACGGGAACAGCAACAATAACGTGAAACGACGTTACTGTCACGACTATTATAGAACTCACCTCTTCTCGCTCGCCGCCCCGGCAGCCTCGCTTTATGGGCCATTTTGGCCCAGTGATTGCGCCAGCGGCTGGTCGTTTTCACCGCAGGCCCCTGTTCATTCGGCACCACCGCGATGTCGACCCGCAGCTCGTTTACTTTGAGCAGCACTCATACGTGGCAAAAGCTCGGCAGAAGCCTTCGCCAGGTATGGATGCTGCTCGCTAAAGTGAAGAAGAATAGCCGCCTGTTCTTTACATTCTCGTGGACCTTTTGTCGACATTTCGTAGCCTTTCTAAATATCTTTGAAATTTCAACCTGGCCGCAACACAATAGGATAATTAGACGCAAACATTTGTCTATGCTTAAAGCCGACGTAAAAAGCTCACTTCGATTTTAATACTTTCTGTTTTAGCTTTTTCTACGGTTAATGTAAAAAAAGTACAAATCGCACTTACAATTACCGTTGTAGCAGCATCGTTCTCTTAAGGGAACCGTCAGTCCAGGCGCACCTGACCGAAGAAGGGTTACCGTCGCCGCGATCACTTTGACGAAGCTATTCTGCTATAGTGGTGATTCCCTATTGAAATATGCTCACTGCCTTGACAGTTAGTGATCCAGTATGTTCCAAAATTTGTCCTCCAGCGTTATTTATAATTTTTGTTAGCTCTTTGCTAAAAAAAAAAGAAGGATCGCACGTCATACCATACATGCACTAATAAAACCGCCACTTTATAATAAAACCAACGAAAACAACACAAAAATGCCAGCGCTACACGCACAATATTGTCACGTGGTAGTCACGGTTAAGAAGGCAGCAAAACTTTGATTAACGAAACGAGCGCTTTATTGGGCGTACTTGTGCCCACAAAAACAGGCTACGCTCGAAGAACAACGGTAGCGGCGAACACACTCGGTGACCGTCGAAAATCTGATCAGCGGGTCAAGCGCGTCGGCTTTTATACAGCAGTCGTCCAACGTTCCAGACTAATGGCTGGGACCCGCGCGCCTTCCACAAAATTCTACACCATTCGCGTCAGGCGAATAAATCACATAACACAGGGTTTCGGCGAAAACAGACAGCGAATAGAAGCATCGATAACTTTCCAGAAACTTCGGATACATTCAGGTGCGTCCCGTGCTGTGCGATAACATTTGTTAAGCGGCGAAACGTGGTCGCCCAATAAAGATAAGTACATGCGTCAATATTTACTCACCTCACTCTAGCACCTCATGGCTACCGGAAGAAGCGTCTGAAATACTTCTCAGACGAAAATACTGCAGTGTAGGTCGCAATAAGTGGTGCTAAATTACGGACTCGTGTACACGCTCGGTGATCAGCTGTCCGTATTCAACAGAGGCCGCCATTCTGTCTGCGCTCAACGACGTGGATTGGCAGCACATTCGACAAATATGTGACTACGGCTTCAAATATGGAAGCACTTGCGCTTGCTTTTCTTTGTGCTACGGTAGTTATCGCGCTGTAAGATTAAAAAACAATTTTCCTTTACCTAGCACGGAAGTGTGCGTTTATTAAATGTATTTTTACAAAATAAATTTGCTATACAGCCCGGGGAGAAGAGCAAAAAACATGAGAGAAACATCTAGGCAACGGAGGGAGATTTTCATTCGACTATTCAAATAAACGTAGTGCATACGCCCCCACCATTTTCAAAAGCGTTGACGCAATGCGAAAAGGCATTGGCATGAAAAGAGGCATTGCTACAAAATCGTACCCCACTATGCTGCTTATTTTCAAAGGTACGTGCTTGGTGCATGCAAATGGAGCTTGCGCCTAAATCATTTCAGAAAATGTGCGCATATAAGGCATCCAGAGAAAACGGCGGTGCACTGTAATTGATACAGTTAGCGGCTTCAGTTTCTGGGCGAAAAGTAGCGAACTGCTCTTTTAAAAGCTCCGCCCATTGTTGGTGCAAATGTGTCCTGCTCCCTCTCAGACGTGTTCGTACAATGACGACAATTGCGCCTAAATTTCTTCGATGACACTATAGCTGAACTGAAGACATTTTATGCAATTTTATTGTGATCAGCACACTTCTGATATTCCTCGAGCTTAAATGTGGTTAAGACGACTTTATACGTTTTATACGTGAAAATCAATATTAATTTCCTTCTTTCTGCTGGAAGAAATGATACTTCTTATGGCTTAAGTTTGTAATGATACTTTTCCAGGCTTTACCGATAGCTTAATGATGTACTTAGAATCACTTGGCGAAGGAAGAGTCTCCAACAATGGCGCCCCGAAAGCGCTATTGCTGTTATAGAGGGCTCCGCTCTCGCATATCTGCCAAATTTTGCGACCCGTACGCGGTGTCTCGGCGTGCAGACTGGGTTTTTACGACCGTCCGCGTACCCGATGCTTTCGGTCATCATGAAATCGCAGTTCCCGTGGTGGCTAACTTTGCGAAGTATGACTTCAATAAAACTATTGGAAACTTTGAGTCAAGAAGTCAAGACAGTAATCAAAAAGAGCGCGAACCGACTTCCGCACGTTCCAGTTGAAGCTTATTGACCCACAGTTTAACATTGGCTGAAGCCTTTGATTGGACAAACTAGACTTGAGCT
>NC_134572.1:142841604-143034104 GCF_050947875.1 Dermacentor variabilis
AGGGAGGCATTCCCGAATTGTGATCGCCACGTTACCAATATCCTTGAAAAATGTTTAGAAACATTGCATTCTACCGGTTATGCAATATGGGACATAAACCTGGAGGTTAACTAAGAAACTTGAGAAGTCGAGGACTGTGCTGAAAGCGAAGTAACAAAAATTGTTGGATATAGCATTAAGGCAGAAAGACAGTGGCGTAGTAAACCGTGGCAACTGATATGCCAGTTGAGATTAAGAAAAAAAAGATGGAATCGGCGGGCAGGCCATGCACGTCTTCAATCACTTGTTGCCAATTTATAACAGGTGATTACATAAGCGTGACAGAATGAATGTCAAGGAGAGAGAACTGCAGCCGAGGATGGTAGAAAATTGCATAATGAGACAAAAATATGATGTTTGTAGGCATATGATGCAATCGGCTCGCATAAGACGGGATTGTAGGGAGCGGCATTGGTTTTGCAGTGAACAAAAATAGGTTTGTGGTGCTTACAGTAGAGACTTGTGAAAGTGCGAGGACACCTCAGCTGTTGGCACACTAATAAACATTACAATTGGCTCTGAAAAAAACAACCCGTTATGAGAAATAAAGCAACGTTGTCCCGACAAATTGTGTTATTATGCATACACTAAAGGCTTCCACAGATAAGGGCATTTAGTACCAATAGTGCAATGAGCATTTTTCTTTGTAAATAATGGTTTATATGCGGTTGATTCATTCCAACAATCCACTTTTTTTGCAGCAAAACATTCTGCTGCTGGAGGCACTCAACCGTCTGGTGGCAGTAGGCGAGCGCCAGGCACGTGCTCTTGAGAGTGTGGCAAGGTCCAGAGGGCTGCTCTGCAACAGTAGGATCAGCGCCCTCACTGCTCTCCAGTCGAGCCCCCAGAACACACCTTATAATCGAGCTTTCAGTTTATTATTTTGTTTATTATTCAAGAGCATGAATAAAATTATTGCAGTAAACATTGTGCTGTGCATACTGGGACACTTGTAACATGCACTTGATGTCTCTTCAAAATGAGCAAAAACGTAAGACAACCTGTGCCACTCTTGGACTGTGTAAATGAAAAAGACACTAATGCAGCATATACGTCATTGTGCTGTTTGTTCTTTCTATGTGCAAGAATACAGTGGGTGTTGATTAGCCACAAGATGAACGGTGCGTGTATTTCACAATGGAAAGACAGGAAACGGCATGAGCTTAATAATGCTATCACCTATAGACTGTGCATATGAATGCAACACTCCCCGATTTAAACGTGCCATTACATGCATGTTCGATACCACATATTCTTTAACAATGGCATATATTTGCATGTACTAATTTTCACACAACTTAAGCCCATGCATAGCTCACTTATGATGTATCCATTTCATAGGCCAAATAATTGTACACTTTGCCCTTTTGTGTTGTATGAAAAGCGGCATCCTCTCGTCGGATACAATTTCACAAGACAGGAGGCCCAGATGACCAAAGCGCAGCAGCCGATTGCCTCCACGTCTAAATAGTCCCTCTCCAATGAGCGGGTATTAGTGCGTCCAGCGGCACGACATCAGTGTAGAGTGTGTGCCCATTGGTGCAGGCTTGTGTGCAGATTCTGCGGCCTCCTAAAGTTGTATCCGACTATAGAATCACGTAATGCCTTGCACTGGTTGCATAGACTTTATCAACTTGATAGCACACAATGATCAGGAACAGAAACCTATAAAGGCACCCAAGCAAAGCTGGCTGGCCACACTTCCATTATGAAGGGCTGTAAAAAGGTCTCGCCCAAATATTCCCATGACATCCTTGAAAAAGAGGTGGTGTTTGGCACTTCTTTAGAATCAAAAACAGATTACAGTGAATGTTGTGTACCACGTATAAACAAACTGAGCTTGGTTATCTGCACAGCATCTGAAGCTTGTGCTTCACATAGTAAACAAGCTGCTCTGTCCAGTACAATTGTCGAGTCCGGTGTGGCACCTATTATGTCATTGGTGTCAACATACAAATTTTCAAAGGCCATTCATTTCACCATTATTTTTGTATGACGGTTCCTTCAATCAGTGCTTGTATTACATGAGCAGGTGGATTTGAAAGCAAAGCTTTGTTTGCAAACATTCACACTTCTATAATTGTGTGGCAAGGCTCTGGCATGGTGTCGAATAGCTCACAATGCTCCTCAATCCTGCACCAAAGAAGCCCAATGCTCTATTTGAAGTTGGATCGCGCAACGATTCGACGGCACACAAAGAAGAGTAACACACACAGCAGAGCGTTCCGCTGTGTGTATTTCTCTTCTTTGTGTCCCGTCAAATTGTTGTGCAATTTAACTTCAAGCTTCTATACCGATACAACCGTTCAACCTCACCAATGCTCTAGGTATTAAGCCACAATGGCGCACATCTTTGAAATGCCCCAACACGAATTAGCTCTCCAACAAATCACCACAAGCGTAAAAGTTTGCTGCACAGGTGTATGCACATGCCATATTTTGTGCCACTAAACTCGCAGGAATCAAAGGGGCAAGCATTAACCAGTCTTACTGCTGTCATTACCATCATCATCATGACACCAATAAAAAGACAGTGCTGCGTTTCAGTAAAGGGAGTGCTGGAGGGAAAGGCGTGACAGCGAGGCTTACAATAAAAATAGCAGTTACAAGATGTGTTCAATGCCAAAATATGCTGCATATCACTCATCCTACTTTGGCATTGTGGCAAGCTTTTACATGTTTGAGCATGTCACAGTTTGTGTAATTATTGCTCTAAAGCTGTACAAAAGGTCTATTCGCTCTGCAATCTTTATTTTTATCATGGCGGGTTAAAGACCCACTTTTCATTGGCATCTGCACCACATTTCTCCCAATATGTAATTTTGCCTTGGTGGTTCACGACATGTTCACGCACACCGAGTTCTGCCGAGCATTGGATCTGCATTGTTCTACTGCTGAAGAATTAGAGCCCCATTATGAGACGAAACTATACGATTTGTCCATACAGAATAACGCTGCCCCCCCCCCCCCCCGCAATAGAATATACACTGAACCACTGGCACATGCACCAACAGTGAACACAGCAAACACTCTGAAGTATTTTCTTCATGCAAGCCAGCACACTAAGATTCTCAATGCATTTTCATTTCGCCATAAATGCATAGGCACAACAGGCTTGGCGCGACATCCCCATCTCGCACTGCAACGAATTGTGCAATGCCTTGCTGTTTCATAGTGCGGCCAATAGATGACGCATGACCTAAATTCAGCATTATGCATACTAAGTAACTTGCACTAAGTACTAAGTAATCTCATAAAAAACACTAAGTTCTTTGTGAGATTAGCATTCACAGGGTACTTCACACAATTTGTGATATCTATTTATCTATTTATACTTCATTAACCTCTTTCCCCAAAAAGTGAGCCACTTGGAAGGCACCCTGATAGACAAGTAGAACAATCGGTAAAAAGTCAGCAACCAGCGAAAAAGTCTCTATCATAGGCTGCCGCATGTGTGATGACGGTAACACAAAATTTAAGTCGGCTACACAGAAGTGACAAATTTGGCAATATGGTGCGTCTAGACATTGCTTCAATGCTAATCACAGTAACGCTGACATTGAATGCACCTTAATTCCTACGTACGTTCCGTCGACACACCCGACTACGTTCGTAATGTTTCCGCGAAGTAAGAAGCGTTCTTTTATAAATGCCCGCTCAGCCGCAGTCTTCGGGAAAGCCAGCCACCGCTTCCGCACTGCCGCATCAATAAGCACAGCAGACATCTCTGACACAGAGGCTCACAGTAGTTTGATGACGTCCAATGTAACACTGGGCGCCGACGCTTCCCTGAAAACTCCCAGTCCCGTAGAAACGGAGGGCGCAGAGGACTTGCTCTTCGACGGTGAGCGAATGAAGCCCGCCACGCTGTCTCCACAGACGAGAGTCTTCGCCTAGCTCATCACACAGCCAGCGCAATGATGTCTTCGACAGGCGAAAATGACGCCTAAACTCCACGGCGGTCATGTACGTGAACGGGTCCAGACGGTCATATTGACGCTTGCTGCCGCTGGATGTAATAACACAGGCTGCTGCTGCCGCCGCCATGTTCCCGAGTTGAACTCGGAGGGGGTTTCGCGATGTACGAGTTTAGCACGAGTTCGCCTGTCAATCAAAGCCAGAGGTCACGCCCCGCGCGAGACATGTAACTCTTTTGCGCGCACCCACCACGGTTGGGCCACGCCCAACTTATCTTTCGGCAACAGCGACGCGGTGCCGAGCTGAGAGGCATCAACAATATTCACCACCGACATAAAACACGCACAACGCACTGTCATCGGTGATGTACAGTACTGCGCACTACTATCAAAAACAAAGCGTTGACTGTCGCTGGCCTATGCATATACCTTCTTGGGCTGAGATGGCCCCACAGCACGGTTTCATTCCGTGCATTGTGGCGACGTAGCGCACAGTAAATAATTATCGGCACGTCACTGTGGCTGCTTGCAAGCGTCGATGCGCCGAGGGTGACGACGATGCTGAGGAGTGCGTATCGCAGCAGTCGTTCGAGATGGCTGCTCTGTCATCGGTGATGTATCGGAGCCACAACGTCGTAAACACGATCAGCGTCCGAGAATCGCTCGCTCTTCTAGACCCAGTGCAATGGCATTTCTTCATCACAAGCACTGAGCACTCAACAGTTCCAACACCTTCCTCAGTTCGAAGTCGCATAACCGCACACAAGAGCACTCACCTGCCAAAATGCGATTGCTGCGGTGTCGTTACGATATACTTCTGCGATCGCTGCTGGCTCCAGCATAAGTAATCCGCAAGCACCTTGGTGCGCACAAAACACTCAAATACTGCGTACATAGGCTCAGAGGCACTTTCACTGGGCAAGCGATGACAAGCGATGAATTGTGTCGCTGGGAAGCACGCACTTCTTCGCAGTGCATCGCCGAGGCTTCGCGCACAAGGATAAACTAGTACATTTTCACTGAACTGCGTCATTACGGGCGCTACGGATCGCCATTTTGCAACGACAGCCGTTGCTCCCGTATTTATGACAAGTACATCGTTTTTAGTTGGTAAAGTGGGAGACTTGAAGCGCCTGCAATGAATAGCCGTACTGCGGCGCTACGTTCCTATTCTCCTAATAGAGAAAGAATGGCGATCACTGACATTATTGAGAATAGCACTGTAGCGCCCCTAGGCGACTTCTCACCGTATGAACTGTCCCGTGCGTGCGACTGGATTCAATGTATCTTCTTCTAAGCTTTCGCCTCACTGTCGCCACTCGCGGCAAGAAGTGCAAAATTTAATAATTTGCTCGATCTCCGTTTGTCATCATAAATTTCTAGCATTCAAAACGAAAAAACAGATACTCAAAGAAATAAAAATGTTTGTTATTTTATTTGTTGTATTTTAACGTATTCGTTTGAGCGAACGCGTAGGTGCAACAATGCGCCGCATGCACCCTGTTCGCATTCGAAGGAGGATAGAAGATAGTGCTCGAAAGAGGAGGCACGCCCTTGAAGCGCCCGGGAAAGGCGTGGCAAGCGGCTCACGGCAAGTGGGCAGACAGACAGCGGGACAGTCAAGGTATTGCTAAGTTGCGATAATCCGTTGATAACAATACGCGGCGCTGGCGCGTTTCGTTGTGCAGCCGTCTGCGCTTGAAACGTGGAAGCAGCGTGCCGCGCAGGGTGCGCTCATGTTGTCATACGCGGCTTTTTGTCTACATATTTTTTTGCCTGCAGCCTTTACGCGTTTCACGCTATCTCCGTTCACTGACTGCCGTCGAGCAAACTCGGGTAAAACTCGGGTGAACGAGAAACTCGGCGCATCCTGCATAGCACCCATGGACTCAGCTGCATAGCTATAAAGTAGCGATTATACATGTTCATGCCACGATGCCTATACTCTGTCTCAGAAGTTCCGTGCAGCACTGCGAAAGCTACCACCACTTCAACTAAAAGGCAAACACATCAAAATGTATCTGTTCCCGCCTTTTTCCTCTGCTACCGAAGCCGCCGTCGACGCAAATAGTGTCAGCAGGGTCCACAGCGTCCATCGTTTCGCAAAACTGCGCAAATACGACGCAGGAGCAGACAATCGAACTATGATTTCCTCGGGCAAGCATGTGCGTTCTCAAGCTTCCGAGCCTTGCCTCTACTGTATGCAGCTTATGAGACAGTGAGAGAGAGAGACCTTTGTTGACTGCCCTTTGATACACGCACGGTTGTGAGCCATGTAATGGAAACAGTCGACGCCAACCTTTCGTGCAGGTAAGTATGCACGCCCAAAGCTAAACAACAGTGCAAATAATGAACGCCGTGGAAACGCTGCGGGCTATTATTTACCACATGGTGAGCCGTTTTAGAAAACGACAACGATGAAATCGACGTGCTAGTTGCCTTTGTAACTAGCTCGGAAATTTCTCGACGTCGTCCCAACCATTGAACTTGACGTCACAAGCATGAACCACCCGGCAACTGTGACCACCAAGGGATAAGCGGCCTGCAGTCTGCTATGGGGACTTCGTCTAAGTGAGGCATGATTCGTGTGTCGTCTCAGAAGACGTCAACGATTACTAGCTCGCGCTAGTTGCACAAACTCTTAGACGCGAGTGTGCCTTACGCAGCTAACGCCAGGCACGGCTTGTTCCAATGCCTCAGCTGCTGTCCGCATTTATGTTTCTGCTTTCGTGTGTTTAATAAATTGTCGGCAGCCAAACAGGGCTATACAGAAGCAGCATTACCAAAAAATGGTTCACCGAGGATGTCGAAGCGCCTGGGGCGTATGCAGAGCATGTTAGCACACCATGTATCTGTCATAGTTATCATAATTTTACAATTCCTATCACCGTCTTAGCATCCGCATCGTCATGATTCTAAATTTTCTCCAGCCTTCAGCCTATTTACATACCGAAAATGTTATTCATCCATCTTGATCTCTACCGCATGGACCCACGTCCATCTCACGTAGCGCCATCGCAACCATATGTGTGCGTCTACGTGCGATCACTACACATTGCCGAGGAGTTGCGCGCTTGTTTCTTACTTCTTATTTCACCAATTGAAACAACATCGTGCCACATTTTTACAGCAGTTCAAAGGTCCGGAGCAGCACTGCCTACTCAATTCACTGGTCGCTTCTTTCGCTTTTGCAACGTCCCACTGCTATGTTACCTGAAGGTAAGTGCAGGATTAATTTCGTATTGTTGCTCGAGGCTCTCCTGTTGCTTTAGACTTTTTTAACTTTTCTCTCTTCCACAGCACCATACTACGTTTGCCTTCAAGAAATAAGTCATCTTGAATGGGTTATCATTGCCGGGAATTTCCTTTGCCTACATCTATTGTGCTTTCTTGAATGATTTTTAAACCGAACCAAGCAAAACCGCAAGTCCTTGCGGAGATTACGCTTGAACTGATGAACTCAGCCCAGTGTTTACTAATCTATGTCATTTATGCAGCAGTAAGGCTTGCAAAGGACACTGACTGGACTGCGCCGATTTGAGTTTGACTTGCTGACGAGGCAAACTAGCTCAACTAAAGAAAGACGACTCACACAGCAAGAAAACAAGCACGCACGTGCCCTATAATGCACATCCATATACATCCAGAGGAAGACTACGAAGTGCATTGCCGTTTAAGCTATGCTGTTTCACGTCGCTCAGCCTCTTGTAATGTTTGCACAGTCTCTGCTATAACTCAGAGGCGCAATTTCGTTGGCGCTAAGAAGCCGGCAGAATGCACGAAGAGCGCAGGAACAAGCAGGCTAAATGGCTCTTCTAAGCCCTGCACTACCATTTAAGCAAGCGTATCTAGGATGCAATGCGATTTCCACAATCGCACCAGTGTACCTCTTGTTTCTTTCTTCTTTTTGTAAACAGTTCGCGAAACAAGGCGCGTTAAATAAATAACCGTAACTGCTCCTTTCAGAGTTTCCATAAGACCTTCGTGCACTATACGCTGCTACGAGAGAGATGTTTTGTCTGCAACACACTCATAGCGCGGAATGGTGCAATTATTCTGCCCCTACTCTGCCTTAGGGGCAAGTCGGTATAATTCCTCCATCACAAACACCGTTTTATTTCTTCGCCTCTCCCCTTTACTTAAACCATAGTGCTTTCTTTTTTTGCACCACAGGTCGGTGCTGGTAGGAAAAACAGTAGCAGACAGAACGTTCGCTCTCATGAGTGGAAGCAAAAAATAAACCCTAGTGCTTTCGGATTCAGGTCATTCCGAGGCGGCTTGTGCTTCCAAAACAGGTACTTAGATTCGTCGAACGAGAAGCGTAGGTTTTTTGTTTTTTATTCACAAATCAGGTCGAGGGTGTTAGAGTTTGGCCTTCTGTGCTCTTCTCTCGTCTAAAGAGAGAAAATCAGTAGGCGTGTATATTATTCAATAACAGTGGAGCACAAACGACAGTATGACAGAAGCTATGGCATAGCTATATTTGTAACATTTATCGAGCCGAAAATATAGAATACACGTCATAACTGTGTTAATGTACTGTCAGCGTCAAATTAAACGTGAACAGCGAAGCGGGGGTGCCCAGGGCATTAGTCAAGTTATCCTGCGGGCCGTCCAGTAACCAGCACTGACAGGGACGCACGTCCGCTTTGGCCGCGCAGCCCGATCCCCCTATAGCGAGACATCTTCGCTCGTGTTGTGGTCCGTACATCTGAAACGGAGAAAATCAAAATGGAAGATGACAGAAGGTAAAATTTGCTGCTTACGGCGAGCATTGTGGCACAGTACCGCGAAAGCATGCCATCGGCGCGAACATGTGGCTTGCCGCTTGTGATTGTTGTGATTCTTTCCATGGGCAAGCTGCGCAGCGCGCTATCGCTGGCGGCCGCGACGGTGGCCGGCATGGGCGTGCCGAAAGCTTTTGGTCGTTTGCTCGACTCCCAAACGAGCGGCGTGCGGTAAAACCGGATGTGCGCGCCTGTCAATGGCGATGACTGGACGGCGCGCACTGAACCCTCAGATATACCTGGGCCACGCGCTCCGCTGTTCACGTTTCATTTGACTCTGATAGTTCATGCACGCTCATTATGGAGAATTTGCAACGTAAGACGTGAAATAAATATGTGAAGCGGCGCAGTGATTTCGCGTTCGAAAAATAATGAATCACTTTTCCCACCGTTTTTTTTTTCTCTTTTTGCTGTTGTGGAGGGCGCAGGAAAGGGAGTGCATTCGTTAATGTTGCCACGTGTAAATTCAGTGATCGTATTTTGCCTGTCACAAAATATAACAAAGAAAAACAGGAGGCATTGGTCACGATAACACAGCAACGTAACTACAATAACTCATCTGGCATTATAAAAAACGCATGCGCCAATACAGCTGTCGTGTCACAATCGAATAAAGAAAGCATATTTCTAAATTATTTAAAAACTGACCGTAACAAACAAAAATAAACGCCTTTTACGCGTATTTGCAGGAAGTGCCCCGCGCATTTGTTGTTACAGAACGAATAGGCGTCGCTACATTTGCATTTGCAGCAGCTACGATTCCTGGTACAAATGCAGGTAAACTTGGAAACTGAGGGCTTGTTCGTGTTTCAACTTTTGAGCACTGCATAGAGGTTCCTTACCTTCTCCCATAGGTGCATGATTTTTTCTTTCAGTGCGTCATTCAAACGTTAGCTTTATCTCGGAGTTAGAGGGAAGATCGCGGAAATCTAAGGCACAGTGAAGACAAACACAGCGCTGTATTTTAAACAAAATGTTTAGTTCTCAGCCGGACCAGTTTTTGTACATATCACCGCAAAAAAAAAAACAAGAAAGAGAGAGAAAATCATGCACAGATACTGCTTCACGTTTCACTATTTCGCGTTGGTGCCGGTTTCGAGAAACATCAGCTTTTTTTTCCGCAAGGCTACAGAAGAACAGCTCACACAATTTTCCCTCGCACTTGCAATTTCGGCTACCCTTATATTTTCTCAAGAGACCTCAGATTTATTCATACAAGTATTCCTACATTGTTTGAAGGAAACTTCGCAGCGCAGTCACCACGTGGTTCGACAGTGTCAATCACCTGGTTGACAATATAAAAGTGTCTCTAAGCCAAAAGAGCCTCTAGGCAGGCTCTAGGACGATAGTTCATTCAACGGCCCGTTGAAGTAAACAAAGAGATCATACATCGTAGACTACACACTGAGCGCGTTAAATGATGCGCTGTCGGGGATTCTTTGTGCATTCGAGCTATATGCGCAAAACGCTGCACAACTTCTTCTGCAGAGCAATACCAGTTTTCATGCTTTCGTCATTTAACAGTTTATTGAGCAGGCATTTGTCGGCCAGCTTCCCTCATAAGGTCTTTTTACCCGTTGCGCAAACCCCGCTGCAAAAATTAGAACAAGAAGCAAAGGATAACAAGCCTCATTCTACGAAACTGAGGCCGGAAGTGGCACCCTATTTGCCCAGGGCAAGCCACAACTTAAAAAAAAGAAAGGTGGCAGGCTGGCGCGGTCTCGCCTTTGTTTCTTTTGTTGATTTTCTGCCCCAGTGAAGGCCGTCGAGGTTGTGTCCCCGTATCTGCCGCATAAGAAGAGTCAAATCGGGATGTGACGAGACACATTGCACGCGTTTCCCGAGGTGTTCCACAGGAATGATGTACGAGATACCTGTTGTCTTGCGGCAACATATACAGGCACAATGGGTCGCCAGGTCAATGACCCAAGAATCGATGGGTCTTTTCATAGGTGATAGTGCGTGCCTCAATGCAGAATGGGTATGGCGTCATAGTTTTACGGGTGAATGCAATCAATGCACATTTCTCGGCCGATACAGTCAAACCTTGTGTTTGAAGGTATGCTGATGTCATAGTTGCTGCTCGCTGCAACCGCGCGCGAACCTGAAGGCAAGTGACTGCAGAAGTCCAAAGGCAGATGTTCTCTGCAATAATCATAATCTGTATTATTATTATTATTATTATTATTATTATTATTATTATTATTATTATTATTATTATTATTATTATTATTATTATTATATTATTATTGAACAGTAGCAAACCAAACTTCTGTTTCTCTCTTTCTCTCTCTCTCTCTCTACGTCAATGACCGTGTGAGGGAGAGTGCGCAGGCTTTAAGATAGCTGGATGGTGCGCAAATGGACACGCGTATAAATATAATTGTGCCTGTGAGGCACGATTTAAAAATGTAAGGATTTTCAGCTAATGCAAAGATGCGGCTGCGAGAGAAGCCCTGGGAATGTATAGCATCGACAAATTGGGATTGAGGTGCGTCAGCGACACGTCTCTTTCGTTATATGGGACTGGAAACCTTTTATATGACGCGACAGATTTTTCTGTACTTTTCTTTCTAGTGCCTGTAACCTCCGGCCCCACCCGCAATATGAAGGTGACTCATGCCCCGATCACAAATGTAATACATGCACAACTACTGTGCAGAGGTGTGTCCTATGAAATACAATTTCAGTTGGTAGTGGCGTTCTGTTTGTCTATCTCCCATTATTTCTTCTCTGTACGTCGCATGTGGATGTGTTTGCTGTCATTGAATTGTACCAATCCGCCCAGCAACCGCCCTTCCTGACTCCCAAAGTGGGCGATATATAGAATGACGAGAAAAGTAATACGATGTAAAATTACCTAAAAACTAGGCGGAAAGGTTATGGCCCTGAAAATTCTATGCTTTTGATTTATTTCACAACAACGTATAGTATCTGATTTAACAGATGCCTTAATAGAATCAAGTAGAAAAACACCTCGACCGTACTCAAATGTGCTTTAAGTGAAATTCGATTACCAGCTTTCATATAGGCTCAGGTACCAATTAGTAATAAAGCTCGAAAGTAATGTTCAACTAATGTTCAACTGAAGCTCAAATCATTCGTGGCTGCAGAGTCAATTAAAAGTTTCGACACACAATGTTTTAAGCGGTCTGCGCGTGTATTTAGGAATCCGCAGCAGGGAATGCTTTAGCACATGAAGAGAAAGTTGTACGCATTCGCAAACAAATTCCTGCGAAGTTGATGGTGTTCGCGGTGAGTTGGTGCTGCTGTGTCGGTTAACTAGGGGGAGGGCGGACGCTGCGGAGATAGCTCTACTGTGCTAGTCCTACTTCACTTACTACCCGGCAGACACGACCGCAGAATTTTGTTCTCAGTTTAAAATTGACTAAAAAGAGGCAAAAAAAAGAAAACAACGTTTAATGACCATATGACGCAGCGCGCGCCGCGTCATATTTTGGCCCAGGACTCCGCTAGTACGGTGGAAAAGTTTTAAGTGCCTAAGCTGGTGCGCTAAATGGACTTCAGGATTAATTTAGGCGAGGCCCATATTGGTCCCGCTCGCTGTGGGTTGTAAATCTTCCTCATTAGATTGCGCTGGCGCTCGATTGAAATTAAATGCGGTTTCCGCCGCTGGAGAGACTGTGGCGTCGTCCCCTTATGCTCTACGTTCTATTCCCCACCATACAAGCAGAGGGCTTCGATCAGTCACGCCGCGCAAATGCGGCTGAGCGGCGTCAGGCGGCGCGATTCTTTTCTCCCATTGCAGTCGGTTGCGGTAGCAGCTGCCAGTAATGGCGATGGAAACAACAAAAGACATCGAAACGAAGCCCCGAGGCCATAGCTTACTTTTGCCGTTTTGGTTCCACGTATTTGATGGTTTCCTGAAGCACCCACTTTGTCGCTCTCTACGACCGCTGCCCCATTTTCAAGCCACATATTCAACACTCTACCCAGAAAAAAAAGCGGTAACGTTACTGCACATTGAAGTGGCGCCACTACACTCTCGCGTTCGCTCGCGCAAGGTAGAAGTGGAATATGCGTACCGGCGTGCGTGATAACCAAGAGGCATAATGCTGTGAGGCACGGTTTAGGCGGAGGAGGAAGCCTCGGGGCCCCGCCATGGAGCTAAGTGGACCGAGAGGTGCGTAGTTGGCGCGAAATAACCGCTTCTTTTTCGGTGTACCGCAAGAACTTTGAGAGAGATCGCGCACTTTTCACGAATGCTAATGACGGCGTGCTATAGAAACGCGAATTAAACTTCCTAAAGTTCATCGCGCCATGGGCTATGTGGAATCCATGTGGTTATACAAGGCGTCCCCGTTAACTTAAACCGAGATTTAAAAAAAAAAAAAGAAACGAGGATCTAGAGAAATCGTACCGACAGCATATCAGCGGCAGTCGTGTGTACTTGACACCGGTATTTTTTTCATTATTGAATATTAATTATTTATTTGTTTGAATTTCTAACCTCTTTCATTATTGCTCGAACCTTTAACGTGTCAATTATAAAGTTGTAGGGTGCCTAAAATAACCTGGGATTCAAGCATCTTTTTTTCGTTATAAAATTTGCCTGATTTTTTTTTTGGCGAAAAAAAACAAAAGACAAACAATAATAAAAATAACACGTTATGGGGTGTTTGCGCGACTGCTAATGTGCTGCGCTCAAGCGGTCAATAGGTAAACACGCACAGTCGCAGCCAACTGTGGCCACGGGGAAGTGACAAGGCGTTACACTGGTTGCAGGCACCTGGGCCTGCTGCTCTTGTCGCATAACGGCGCCAATGGATGCCTGCTGCCCAGGCTCTGCCGAAGCGATAAAGCGTCCTAAACTGCTAAAGAGAAGGAACCAGCGTTTTTATTGTTCCTAGGAAGCAAACGAGTGAAGCGCGGG
Source organism: Dermacentor variabilis (assembly GCF_050947875.1). Taxonomy (NCBI): domain Eukaryota; kingdom Metazoa; phylum Arthropoda; class Arachnida; order Ixodida; family Ixodidae; genus Dermacentor; species Dermacentor variabilis. Next base: position 142,855,242 of record NC_134572.1, read on the forward strand.
AGAACGACGGAAGGCGACGACTGCTATAGTCATTTTACCGTTAGATAAAAATGACCTGATAAGTTTCTACGTCGGGTGAACTCATCCAAACGAGAAAGAAAGAGTATATTTTCAAAGCCAGACCGGAGCCGTGCGTCTTCACCCAGTGCATGCTTGAGAGTAACACTATAGCCGTCGCACAATCGGCCCATCGCGTTTTCTCTTTCTTTCATTTTGTATTTCGCGGGGTTTTGTTCTTTTTTCTCGCAAAACAACCAGGCAAATTAGGGCACGATAAATGCTTAAATGCGAGGTTATTTGAGATGCCCTTCAACTTGATAATTGACATGTTAGAAATTCAAGCACTAAATGAAAAGTTGGCCAAATAAAAACAATTAATTATTGTTTAGTGACTAAATCATGTTGGCTGTAAGTACACATGACTGTCGCTAATATGCAGTTGGTGCGATTTCTATATAGCTTGGTTGCTTTTCTAATCGTAGCCCAAGTTAGCTGGAGCACCGGGTATATATATCTGTGGGGTGTTTTTTTATTTTTTGGATCATACAGAACATTTAAAGATCGCCTGTGGCAGATAGCGAAACCCTAGTCATTGAGCTGGATTAGTCAAAGAGGTGGACCTTACTGGCATGATTTACCGAAATGCATAATGGAGTAATTAACAAACATTTAAATATTACTTTTAAATTATTTCTTTGCCACATTGCCATATACGAATTGCAGCCAGTGGCTTCTCAAAGCGCATCCACTTTGAAGAAATTTTCAGAATGGAACAAGTTTCGAGATATTCATTACAAAGTGTGTGCGACGAGATACGTGAGCATCCCAGCCACTTTTGTGCTTCAATGCGTAAAACGGCAATTTCGAAGAGAAAAAAAGGGGAGGGCGGGGAGCGCAACAAAAATGCGTTTTACTGCCGGTTTCGCAGTGCATATATCTTTCTAAACGGTGCCATATGAAAATTCTTTAGTTGCATTTTATGTAATCTGCTGTATTTGAAGGGAATCTGCAGAATCTTCGGGCAATATTCGATACGGTACTTTGCTGAGTGTTGTCATTACAGTTGCAATATTTTATTTTTTGCGCGCCGTAGGAATGCCGTCGTGGGGCCTCGCCATTAATAAATACTCCACGGGGTTCAACAACAGGCACCCGATGTACTGCAGAAGCGCGCTTTCTTCAAATTCACAACCGTAGAAATCTGTGCCTGTCGGGTGTTGTAGCATAGTCGAAATTCTGGAAGACGAAGTATGCATAGAAGGACGACACAAGCTGTTCTCTTATGTATAATTTGTTTGCGCTGGTACATACACGCATTCTGAGTTTGCATTTACCCCCCACCAGCCGCCATGGCCTCGATTTCATCCCGCGACCTTGTTGCTTGTTGAGCAACAATAAGCGGAAGAAATATACCGACATTTTAGTTTGTTGCGGTTTTTTTTTTTCATTCCGTGTTACTTACGAATTATTTCCCTTGGATTCTGTTGATTTTGTACCACTCGTCGCAGTGAGTGGCCGATGCCGGAGGTAGAGAAAGCGGGCCGTCATGCCAACCAGAAAAGTAAAGGGAAAGCGATGGAAAGGCAATTGTCACATAATGCAGTCTCCAACATTGTTCTTTATATCGACTGATATTCTGAAAGAAAGCATTGAAGCCGATTTATGTGCGGTGCTGTACAGTTGGCTAGTTTTAACATCACAGAAATGTAGAAAACACGGACTGCCAACGACGCGAGAAGCATGCTGTGGTCCCCATTTGTTTCCATTGCGTCACCTATTAAGAGTCTTGTACAAGATATGGTGCAAATCATTCGTGCCTTTTAATGAAAGCGCTGCTGTATTTTCTCAAACTATGTGCTAGCTTTTCTGGTAGGCAGATGCATCGCGTTACTTTCCACGTCGCAGTGAAATACAGACGCCTAGAACTTATTCGTTGTTCACGCACTTGTTTTTAATGGGCAATATAAAAATTCCTGCAGAACATATTTCACGAAGACTGTCCACGTTAACGCAATTATCATTTAAACAGTGTAATGATACATTGCATTGCTGAGGACACCGTTATTTAAAATGTGTAATGGTCTGCGACATAATTTGTCGCCGGAATCGACCCTCGTCGTTGACACTCGTTCACCACGGTTGCCCATGACGATGACGGCAATGGTGAAGACTCTATGACAACGACATAATGACTGCAATGAGTAACTGTGCATTTTATGTCATACTTCGTAGGGGTCACTGACGCGGCAAAATGGGTTCAGCGAAAATTCACCTGAAGAATGCAGTTCAAGGGTCAATCAGTGGATGTTATCTTACTAACTCCTAATGTGGTTCATCACGAGTTATCAGCAGTATTAAGTATGTATTGCCAACTGGCCCGAACCAATGCTTTCCTCTTATTCATTGGACAATGTAATATTTCCCTCTTTAAAGCTGAAAATGATTCTTACCTTGTTCCTATTTATTATCGTTAAATAGCTTTCTACTCCAAAGGGAGATAAGTCGATTGCTAGGCATTGTGGTTATTTTAATGACAACAAGGTGAACTAAGAAACCACAAAAGAAATACATGCGTAAGTAAGCAAAAGACAATCAAATAATTATAGCAAGGAAAATAGGCCTCAATCCTGAAGACAGCATTCGTACGCCAGGCTGAAAACAAAAACCATACCAAGACTTTTTAGCGATTGATAGTTTTCTGCAGCTGGTTTGAAAGCTTTAATGTGATCACTACAGAGTACAATCCAAGTGAGTCCTTGTAGAATAAGGAAGCCACACAGCTGCCTTGTTAGTTCTCCTCTTTGGTCTCCATAAATGCACTCTGACGTAAAATTACCTGCGACAGCAGAAAGCCGGGAAGTTCAAAGAAGCCTCTAAGTGGCAGCTGGCAAGCGAGACATCGCATATGATTAAAGAGTAGGGGCTGGGTGAATTTTCGACAAAAACATACGTGAAAGAAACGGGTGGAGAGTGCCCTATTTTTTTTTTTCAGGACTTGTTCGTATATACTGCCACATCTCATACTTTACATGTTGCTTGTAAGTCTAGAGTTGATCTTTATTTCGAATCATTAGAACTTCATTTTGCTGCAAACTGTAGGGGTGCAACAGAAGCTATTAAACTTACTGGTCCTGGAACACACACAAAAAAGAACACTACAGTAAACCGTAAAATTACCTTTCTACACGAAGACCACGATAATAATTGACAACATGGGGGTTTTAAGGGTCATTACTTTAGGGAGACGTTGCACAATGGTGTTGAAAAAATAAAACAGAGACAGGTAGCTAAGATTAATTATGTAACACAATTAGATGGATGCTTTTGAAAGTGTTAAATACTAAATATACCATTTGACTAGCGTAGGCTTTCCTGTTCCTGCCACTCACCGAATTTATCATTAGCACCACTGGTTTATCCCACGGGTTTCATTCGTGTGGCGCCTGAGTAGCCTCAACCACAAAATAAAAAAAACAAGTTCCGCGTCCGGTGACGGGCTTGGATCCCTACTCGCTCAGTGAAGCAGCCCGGGGGCCTAGCAATGCAAAAAGAAAAAAAAAATACTAGCGGCGCATTCGTTGTTTGGAGTTGATTGGCGGCAGTAATGTAATCAACATTCTTTCTTACGATAGGTGTTTTATTCGTGATTATACGTGCTGAATTCTTCTGATGGGGAATCACGAGAGAGAGACAGAGTTGTTCGCATCTTCAAATGCAGACTGTTTATTTTCACATAATCAGTTTGCTTTCTATACACCTAAGTCGAAGCAGGGTGGACGGCATCGCACGATGCTGCTTACGGACCTAGTCTGCTTCTTCCTATTCGAGCTCCCACAGCTGCTTACAGTTGTGAGCAGTTTGCCCCAGTGACACATGGTACCCAAGCTACCAAGTGATCCATTCTGTGATCAATATATGGACAAAACGTATTGCCACTATCGAAACGAGTCATGTATGAGGCGTGTACTGTAGCGGTCGATAACAAAAACGTAAGTTTTTTTTTTCCAGCACCTCTAGGTGCTGAAACAACTAAAACTGTATATTTCTTCTAAACGAATCATACCACCAAGCTTATTTTATGCGGGGATTTCAACCTTCCAGGCATCAACTGGCCTACTTGTACTGCAGGAAGTTCTGATTCAATTTCCGATAAGGCACTTGATGTTGCATTGAATTTTGATTTAACACAACTGATTAAGGACTATACGCGAATACAGGACAACAGCAAATCAATCCGCGATTTGTTTGTTTATTTATTGGAAACGTTTCTGGAGAAATTTATTGCGAATTGGTGACATGTATTTCGGAAGACAGGGCAGACGTCATTCAGCTTCACTTGCTGACAGAAAAGAAGCTTAATAATTATAAGGGCACGCCAGTTTTTATCTGCTGATGATGTGGTCATTCTAGACACACTAGAGATAGCGTATGACGAAATTTGCCAAAGTGTCATTGAGGGTTTGAGTTACAATAATGCACATGATTAAAATACTCGATTACTGCGCATGCGTGCATGGCGCTCTTAGTTCTTTTCACGCAAAAGAAGGTACATACCTCGAAGTCCTAGATTACACCGGATATATTCCGCCTCAATAGAAAAATTATTCAGCTTTAGAAAGCGCTAAAAAAGAGCTTGAACATGACAACATGCATTCTCACTACTGGCATGCCTCGTGAATTCAAGGATAAGATGAGAACGGCACCACAGAATTTTACAATGCGAAATAAAGCAATATGATGAAAGAATCACCTTCTCATTTTGGTGATTCATAAGATCAAAATCGTCAAGCAGAGACACGATTGTTATAAAAAATGTTGGTACATCGGACGAAAAAGAAATTGCCAATGCATTTAACGAACATTCCGCGCCAGTTTTTACTTGTGACGACGCAGTTATCCCTACATTTAATAAATTTGATAGATGTACGTTCCACTGGAAAGCTGGAATCCGGAACCGACGTACTTGAACTATTTCTTAATCTCAATGAACGGAAATCTTCTGGCGCATATGATCTAACAAATGTTTTTTTTTCTTTCAAAAGATATGCAGAATTTTCATTAGAAATTCGTGCGGATATTTTGAATGAATGACTTTCCAGAGGTACCCTGAGCGATAACTGGAAATTCTCCAAGAGTTGACCTTTTTACAAACACGGGGACAAACAGCTCGTTTCTAAATACTGCCCGACAGCCTTGACTTGCATGTGCTGTAAGGTAGTGCAATATGTAACTCATAAGCACATTTCCTTCTTCCTAGACACACATTCAGTTTTTTGTAAAGCCCAGCGTGGTTTTAGGCGTGGTTCTTCTGCAACTAGTTCAAATTGTCGATGACTTTGCCTTAGTCATAGAGAACCGGTCTCAGATAGATGCTGCTTTTTTTAAACTTCACGAAGGCATTTGAAAAATATATCACCTTGTAAACTGGCCATGAAACTACAGGAAGTGATAAAAGACCCACAACTTTCTCATTAGACAAATGCGTATCATATATCTAGGAACCAATATGTTGTTTTTAATGGATCATCCTCGAAAAAGCCACCTGTGGACTTGAATGTCACCCAAGCATCAGTTCTGGGGCTGCTATGGTTCCTCCTTTTTTGATAAATGAAGTTGCGGGTGACTGTCGTGGTAAAATAAGGCTATATTTTGACGACTGTGTGATATGTACTGCGATAAAGTCAATTTTCAATCAGGAGAAGTTAAACTGTGAAATGCATAAACTGATGAAATGTGCAAGACCTGGCTGATATTTATTGAATTACGACAAATGTGCTGTAATCACCATAATTAACAAAAGGTCCCCTTTTGTTACACAGCCGATGGTTAAACATTAAATTTTGTCAATGAGTTCAAATATTTGGGACTTATTATAGCCAATATCATTCATTGGCATAAAGATATCGCTGCTAGTACAAATAAAGCAATGTCCAAACTTCAATAGTTAAAAAGATATCTCACAAGTGAATGCAGCAACTAGAAACTTGTTGCATACAAAATCTACGGTGCTGTCAATTCTAGAATACGCGAATGTTATCGGGACCTGTTTAGACAAGTAAACCTACATAAAGGGGAAAGAGTTGAAAACAAAGCTTGTATGATTTATTTTTAATAGTTACGGTCTCTCATCTACTACACATTTAGTTAACCGAATAGACATGAAACAAATAGCAGAAAGGAATGAAATCTCTCGCCTTAAGTTTTAGTCTAAAATTTCCAATGGTAAGTAAACAGCCTAACAGCTGATTATATTTCATTTCCCTCTAGATATTCCACAAGACAACGGCGACCGTTTTCATTAGTCCCATTTCAGTGCGTAAATAATACTTTTATATATTCTTTTTCCCGCGAACAGTTGGGACGATATTAAAGTACGCCTAATCACGGAAGGCGACAGTGATGAATTTCAGGGTGTTCTCGAGATGTAAAACTTGATATTTGCGCGGCCAATAGCTTGTCTGCGTCTTGATAGACACTCGGTGTCTAGTGGTACTAGGCACCGAGTACTACTCGGTGTCTACCACTCCTCTCTCGCGCTTTTTTGTGGACACGTTGCGCCATCTAGTGGCCCCGCCCAGACGTGCCAGCGGGGCATCCGAAACTAGAAGCGCAGCACACCACTACGTGTGAACGGTGAGAAGTGTTCCGTCCATTGCCATAAACACAGTTGCGGAAGTTGGCGGGAGGTTAGTTGAAGAGTGGAACATACTCAGTGCATATCCAGTGCAGCTCGCGAAAGCTTTGGCGTGAAAGTATTTTATTGAACAGCGGCGCACACTCACTGCATTTGTGGCACAGCCTGATAAAGCGTCGGGTTTCTGCCCTTGGGGAACCCTCGTGACTAGGAAGTTATTCCGCCTACCGTGGGATAAATCTAAAGGACCTTGTTATCAGTGTACCGAGGTACACACCTAATGGCACATACCCTGTGACTCAAGTTGTCATCAAAGAGGTCTGTCGAAGACTGCCACAGACCTATTGCCACAAAGCCAATGCTCCATGCCGGCGTCGAAGAGTCTCGTCGAAGAGCGACACATAGCTGAACACTGTTTTTAAACGCACGAAACTTTCACCTAGAATCGAGAAGTTGCCAATACATAACTGTGAAATGTCAGGCTCTGCCCTTGCAGATTGCTTTAATGAGTATTTACTTCATTATTCTCATCATGATATACTTAAAGATTTTTATAATTTTGTGCCCGTTAGAAACAATTTATCTGCTTTTCTAAGCCCTGTAACAGAGGATCAAGTTACATAAGTTTTTTTATTCTTTAAATAATCGTTCAAGTTGCGACGCTGAAGTAGTTAAGACACGTCCGGTGAAATATGGATTGGAGGTCTTATCTCCATATTTAACCCATATTTTTAACCTTTGCCTAACGAGTGCATGTTTTCCAAAACGAATGCAAATCGCTAAAGTAACTATGGTCTTGAAAAAGGGTGATCCTAATGGTATGAATAATTACCGAACCATCTCTGTCATAAGCATATTTTCAAAAGGCTTGGAGAAGCTTATCCATTAGCAGCTTTGCTCGTTCTTTGATTTACACAACATTATTTGTGATGCTCAATATGGATTTAGGAAGAACAAATCGACGGAATTAGATTTGCTGGAACAGAAAGAATTTATTTTGTACGAATATGGAAAAAAGAACTTTATACTAGGTATTTGTGTCGTCTTTTCTAAATCATTTGATTATATTCATCTCTTCACTTTGCTGAACAAACTGACAATTTATGGAATCCGAGGAGATTTTCTTGAACTTATCAAATCATATCTCAGTTTTCGACAGCAGTTCGTTCAAATCGAAACGTATCGTTCTGATTTAAAATCGATAGTTAAAGGTGTTCTTCAGGGCAGCATTCTTGGTCCGCTTCTATTTAACATTTACATCAATGATGCCGCTTACCTCTCTACTAAGCCTAAATATGTTTTGTATGCCGACGACGCTGATAAATTTCTATGTGCTCCAGATTGCCATATCTTAGACAACGACGTGAATTCTCTCCTTACCAAGCAGAAAACGTGGTCAATAGTGAACAATTTAAATAGAAATGTTAATAAGACGAAAGCTGTAAAACTTAGACCTAAATCGAGCAAGCTAACTTTTCATGTAAGCTTAATTTATGGTGGTGCACCAATAGAAATCACAAATGATATTAAAATTCTGGCTGTTACATTTTCTCAGAGGATGCTACGGGATGGTCACATTGATGCCGCTCTAAGTTAGCTCGAGCAGTCGGCATTATTTCGCTATACAGATCATATCTCCCGTATCAAGTAAAGATCCTGCTTTATAATTCCCTGTTTTACTCTCATCCTAATTAATGTTTCCTGGTCTGGGGCACAACCACGTATACAAATTTGCAAAAGATCTTCATACTTCAAAAAAAGCTTATAAGAATACTTTGTAAGTTACCATTCAACAGACACTCGCAAGGTCTTTTTTCCAAAGCACACATATTACCAGTTTTCAATCTATACAATTATAAGCTAGCACTTACATTCCAGCGTGAGTTAAAATATCATCTTGAATCTCTGCATGAGTTGTCATTACTGGAAAAGAGCGATCTGTGTTACCCTACCCGTCATAAATAGGAGTGGATTGTACCAACTCCTAGAACCAACTAAGCAGTGGAAAAATTATCCTTGACACTTCCAACTCTATTAAACAACTATAAAAAATCGACACGACATCTCCTCGGTGATTCGGCAAGTGGTTAAAGAAGAGCTTGAACGCCTTAAAGTTGTTGACGACGCTCATGTGTGCCATCAGTGTGCATTTGATCATCGCTCTCGTATGCCACCGGCCACCTGGGAACCTCAGAGTTACCGAGAACCTCGCAGGACCTATGCTGATCGTACGGAGAGCAGCAACTTGCCACCGGAACCGACAAGTCTGGGACGACGACAAGATGCCCCCCAATGATTTGTTCCACGGGCTCTTCGCTCCTACAACCAGCTTGAGAGCACGTTTCCACCCATAACACCCATGTCAGCGGTGTCACCCGCGACAAGCCGCGACTCCCGCATTTGCTACAGCTGCGGTGTGCCTGGACAGATTGCTAGGTATTGCCACCGCCGCCAGCAGCGTGCTCCACGGTTTAATTCCTCCACACCCTGCGTGCCCGCTGACGAGCCCTGCCCGTATCCCAGTTCCTTCCAGCGGCTGCAGCAGGGACGCGCGAACCGCAGTGACTCCCCCGTTTCCGATCGTAGCCTCACACCACCACCGACACGACAACGACGCTCTCCATCACCTCGTAGTCGCTCGTTATCACCGCCGCCACTGGGAAACTAGCTGGTGCGACCGACGGGGGTGAGGCTGCAATATGTTCATCTTCATCAAGACCCCCCTGTGTAAAATTGTTTAAAAACAAAGTGTGTGTTTTAGTTGACAGTGTGAGTGCTTTTGTTTTAGTTAATACCGGGGCGGCAGTTTCTGTTATGAGCCGGTCCTTCAAAAATCGTCTTGGACAAAAAAGTTATTTCTTGGGATCGGAACGCTACCTTTCGTGGAGTTGGCGGGGAAATGTTACGCCCACTTGGGGCCTGTTCTGTTTCAGTTACGATAGGGGACCAGACATGTCAAAGTGAATTTACTGTGCTCGCACGTACAACGCACGACATTATTTTAGGAATTGATTTCTTGCGTGAGTGGGGGGCAACCTTGGATTGTGAAAGTGGCGCGATTTCTCTTCGCTGCGATGCGCGAACTTCAATGACAGATAGCACCAGTGATGCCGCCGACGTTCTCTCCGTGTCACAATATGTGTGCTTGCCCCCTCAGACTGAAATGTTTGTACCTGTCAATACTTCTCGCCCTCGTACAGGTTCTTGTTGTGGTTTAGCCTAGCCCGATTATAGCAATGCGCTCAAGAAAAAATATGATAGTCCCTCGCTCCCTCATTGTCACCACTGATGGTTGTACTCGTTTGTGGACAGTGAACGTTTCAACCCAGTTCATAACAGTGCCGCTAGGACTTAAGCTGGCAAGTTTTGTCAGCGTCGGAGCAAGCCATTGTCAGCGTCGGAACGGTCGAAATGTCAACTGCCGAAAAAAGATCCAACCCCGATTCCAACCATGATAATTCTGCTGGCAATAAGCGCAAGATTAACAAGTCGCTGTCTTGTACTGAGCAGTGTCTGCTGGAAGCTGTGCTCGCTCGCTACACCACAGTGTTTGATTTTGCTCAAGACCAACGAGCGTACAAAACACCACCAGCGTCTCGTATGCAACACCGCATCCATACAGGGCAAGCAACGCCAATTCGTCAGAGGCCCTACCGAGTTTCACCTTCAGAGAGAAAAGTCATCGCCGAGCAGGTTGAAGAAATGTTACAGAAAGGAGTGATCCCGGAATCATGTAGCCCTTGGGCTGCTCCTGTGATCCTAGTAAAGAAAAAAAGACAACTCATGGAGATTCTGTGTGGACTATCGCCGCCTAAACACCGTCACAAAGAAAGACGTGCACCCCCTACCACGAATAGATGACGCCGTCGACTGCCTCCACGCCGCGTCGTATTTCTATTCTGTTGATTTACGGTCAGGATATTGGCAAATCCCCATGCACCCCTCAGACAAGGAGAAGACAGCCTTCGTGACACCTGACGGTCTCTTTGAGTTCAACGTTATGTCCTTTGGCTTATGCAACGCTCCAACGACATTCGAGCAATTTATGGATACCGTGCTCCGCGGACTCAAACGGAAAATTTGCATGTGCTATTTAGACGACGTCATTCTCTACGGCTGGACATTTCACGAGCACAATCAGCGCCTGTCGATCGTTCTTGGCTGTATCCAGCAAGCTGGCCTTATTTTAAACGCGAAGAAATGTAATTTCGGTGAGCGTCAAGCCCTTGTACTAGGCTTTCTGGTCGACAAACACGGCATACGACAAAGCAGCCACAAACGGTGAAAGATCTGCGAAGCTTTTTGGGCCTTTGCTCATAGTTCCGGCGCTTTATCAAGAATTTCACACAGCTTGCCTCTCCCCCCACGTCTCTCCTTCACAAAGACACCCCATACAAAGACACCCAACACGGCGACACTTCCATCTGCCACTGCAGCAAATGTATCTTCATTTTTGTTGCATCACGTCATACTCCGTCACGGCGCTCCCCCTGTTGTCGTCAGTGACCGTGGACGGCAATTCACCGCTGGCGTCGTTCAAGAACTTTTACGGCTTTGTGGTTCTGCATATCGTCATTCCACTCCTTACCACCAGCAAACCAATGGTCTCACGGAGCGGACGAGTCGAACCCTTACCAACATGTTATCAATGTATGTCGCCGCTGACCACAAGAATTGGGACGCCGTCTTACCTTTTGTAACGTACGAGTACAATAGTGCCAAGCACGAAGTTACTGGACATGCGCCGTTCTTCTTGCTGTACGCACGCGCTCCCCAGAGCTTTCTGGACACTATTCTACCTTTATCGTGCCAAGAAGATCCTTCCATCGCCCAAATTCTGTGTCGTGCTGATGAAGCACGTCGACTGGCGCATCTTATAGGACGTTGTCCGCACAGGGCAACAGCAAGATTCGCTATAATGCGCGGCATATCCTCGGCGCTTTACTCCCGGTGATTATGTTTGGTTGTGGACACCTGTTCGCAAAAAGGGATTGCACCGTAAGTTTCTCGCCACTTACACCATTCGTTATACTCAGCCGCTTGAGTGCTGTGAACTATGTCGTCGCCAAAGTGACGGCAAGTAATCGGCGTTCACGTGCGACGCAAGTTCTTCACGTGGCCAGACTCAAGCAGTACCATCACAGGTCCCTTTAACTCGCTCAGCGAGCTTCATCTGCCCCCGGGGAAAATGTCGCAGCACTGCGCGACGGAGGCAGAGAAAGAAGTAGAGTGCGCGTGCGTGATCTCGGGGTACTCTGCGCTGGCTGGGCCTGGCCTGTAGCTTCCCTCTCGGACCTCGTTTCACCTTGTAAATAAACATCATTCGTAACAATATGTATACATTTGTATGTCTTTCCCTGCTTTGCTGTTGTTGCTCTGTAGAGGGGGCTGTGAGCCTTTTTCAAGCTGCCGTTTACGAGCAGCTTTTACCCACTACCTCCTCCATCATCCCCAAGTAAACAAAGATTATTATTATTATTATTATTATTATTATTATTATTATTATTATTATTATTATTATTATTATTATTATTATTATTATTATTATTATCATAGTCAGTCCGGCATCTTCAGTGACCCATATCGGCGTGAAAGTGGCTCGTTGAGGAGCGGCACATACGTATACAATGCCACCTAATCGGTGGCTCAAGGTAGTCCGACGGCTGGATTCGAGCCCTGTTCCCTTGTCGTGTAAATGTAAAGAATTTACGGGACTTTCGTCACACTTGGGTGTCGTTCCGCGCGATGAGGAAAATACGCAAGTAGACGAACACATGATGAAAACGCAAACTAGATTTATCAAAACCACAAAAACCAAACTACAACCATACAGGATGTTAGAGCACATGACATGGCTAGGCTAGAAGTGCTAAGGCATGACGTGTGTCCGTGAAACAAACGGTTCAAAACAGCTCACGATACCGTATACAGGAGCCGACGAGAGGCTGCAGGAGTGATGTTGCCGTAGTGAGGGGCGACGACCTGATGACGTAGAAGACACCTCAATGTTGGAGAGGGAGAAGAAGATGGCCTTTCACACACCACGGACGATCGCTCAGCAGTCAGCCTGCGTTCGAATTGCAGTACCCGTTGCAGGAGTGGCCAGCCTGGCCAGCAGACTACTTGCGCACGAGCCGCAGTGTTCGACGCACATGCGATCATTAGCCAAGGCCATGGACGGTGCTTCGCTGACCAGCCTGGAATGCTCGCGGCAACGAGTGGCAAGGCAGACCAAAGTATGCTCCGAGCTTCACTACTCGTACTGGTGAACGCCTCGGCCAAGGAAAACGGTTGGGCGGCAGCTCCATGGACTGCCGCGTTCCCTGGAGCCAATTGATCACCGGCGTCAGACACTTGCCTACTGTCTTCCGTCTCCCGCTTACTAAGCGCTGGTCCCGCCACGAAGAATTTCACCAGACGCTCGACATACATGGCCCAATCGTGGGATGACGCGTCTTCGGAATAACACAGGGTCATCGTTGACTTTGTGAGGTCACGCACATGCCTGGTCCAACGAGGATAGAATTTGTGCGCGTTTCGTCGTCGTCGGTGCCGTTTTCGTTCAGTCATCACACTCAGCACAACAGCCTGATGCTCTAACCATTCGACCACGGACTGCAGATTGACCCAGATTTTCGGAAAGACGGTTACATACATACATACATACATACATACATACATACATACATACGTACATACATACATACATACATACATACATACATACATACATACATACATACATACATACATACATACATACATACATACATACATACATACATACATACATACATACATACATACATACATACATACATACATACATACATACATACATACATACATAGCCCACGGAATATCGGTGATGTAGCCCGAGAATGCTAACCCATTAGAGGATGACCTCTGAATCGGCATCACCTTATTACATGTAGCACAGCCTGGCCACTCCGCTGCGTTCTTAGTGTACCCATGTCAGCAAAGCAAAAGGGAACCTTCTTTGAACAGAAACACAATAGTATTCCTTTCTTAAATGTGCGTTTGAAGGGCAAATTGAAGGCCTGGTCAAGCGCACTAAACCACCTGCCCAGCTTCTAAATTTCTTCTCTTCGCCATTTCCTTTGTGCACAGAAGTACGTGCTTATAGCATCGGTAACTATTAGTTATTTCATTCCTAATCAGGAATGAGAATGCTATATGAGTAAATCTGTGAAAGTTTCATAATTTCTTTTCAAATGTTGATCTAAACTTAACTGAAAGACGGCCTAATTGGTAAGGAGAGGTTTTGTGCATAATATATAAAGCCTTTAAAATCAGAGTAGCTTAATGTTTATCGAGTCTTGAGAGAGTCAAGTTCTATATTTTTTTATAAAAGAATTAAGCTCAATGATAAGACACATGCAAAATTTTTTTATCAACCGCTGTGATAATCATGCTTTATAATACCTCCCAAAATTCTGCGTAGTGCAACATATCTTCCGTAAATAGAAAGCTTAAATTTAAAGGTAAATAAATATTATGAAGGATCAAGCATATAATGAAGTCTCTTATTTATGAACAGTACAACGAGTAGTGCACACTTCCTTAGTCTGGCGCTAACAACGTACACTTGGCCTCGTCCGTATAAAATGTGGCAATTAAATAAAAACATTCTTACATAATAGCTTGGGCACCGTGCGTATTTTTGCTGGAACCGCATATACAGGGCATGTGATTTAACGACGAGAAGAAAGTTGAATTAAGGGACACAATATTTTTGGGAAGGGCAGCTACTCAAGCATCCAACTATAAACTCTAAACCAGCCAAATCAAGCATATATTAAGATAAAGGAACGGATTGATGTACAATATCAGTGCTTGAAAGCTCAATCTTGAGCGGCCAACCAAGTCAACCGAAAGCTCAGCACTGGTGAGGCACCGAAGGTGCCTAAAGAAACTAATACACGCGGCGACTCCCGACAGACCTCCCTCTCGCGCTCTCGCTTGGCGTCGGGCGCCTGCGTTCGCAAGAGGATAAGAAGTCTTGCATTGCTGACGGTGAGAGTGGAGCACTTCTCTCATCTCGCGCTGTCCCGGTGGCCACTTTCGGGATAGCGCGAAGGCGATGCTTTGTTCGTCGTGGAGACATTCAGAGTCGCCACTCGATCGTTGGGCACATCATATAGGGAGCAGCTCGAGAAGCAGTGGTCGAGGTGCAAACAGCCCGCGCTACCTTCTCTCTCAATTTTTTTTTTGTCGCTCTCTGCTTCAGCGAGCACTGGGTGATAGGCGAGTCGCAGGAGTGGTATATGATCAGAGTGAGCGCTCTCTGCGCTCCATAGCTCGCGGCGACGCGATAAGACTCGAGCACCTCATTACGGACCTGCCTCCTGCGCGCGAGGACGCGCAGTTGTCCCACTGCAGCACCGCGCTAGGAAGATATGCGAGCGACAAAGAGTGCGGGGGCACTCACTTATGTCGCGAGGATTACGTTGCGCTTCCTCTCTGACGACGATGTTTTCTCGGCACACTCTTGACCCAAGCAGTTGCACGATCGTAGGTGCTACAATAGCCCGGTAGCATTACTCTAGGTATAGCCAGATGCAGAGCCATTGCGAGCGCGTACCTTTGTACTCAAACGCGTAGATTGCGACACAAGTCATGATTAGGCCTTACGCCGGCGCAACAACAAGCCTTAACCTGATGGCATCTACACCTGTTTTAGGTACAGCTCAGCTGGTGTGGAACGATTTGCAGGTTAGATTCAACCGCATGAATCCAATAGACAATGAAGCCAAGAAAAATACAGGATAAATTACTTGTTTGTTCGAGTGAGATATAAGAATGATGAGGTAGAGATAAATAGAAATGCACAAGAGGAAATCACTGTGCCACCAGTGGCAGCCACGTCCAGATTTGTCGCGTTACGTGGGAGATGCTCCAGCAGTTATCCGTCCAATTTACTTGGTATTTGTCTATATTTAGAAAGTGTAACCCTGACAGTACGTACCAGTGCCACGCATGCTTTAACGACACGTTGCATTTTATTATACAAGTTGATGAAGCCATCAACATGTTTGAACGACCAGTATTGGCCATGTAGAGGCAGCAGAATTCCAAGACTTTGGCGGAACATGGTTGTAGTGATTTTAAAGTCCTACACAAAAAGTGTACTGTCATAAATAGCATGACGATACTTGCGCGATAACAGAAATCGGAGGTCCTTTAAAGATGTTTTATTATTCCTACACAACGTGATCACCACTATGGTACAAACACCCTTAACAAGAGAAAGATAGCACTACGCGACAATGCGAAGGTTCCGAAGTTCTGACATTGCGAGAGTTCATTCATATTCGCAATAAATGTCCGAAGATATCACATAGGGCTGATCTTAGCTTCATGTGAGGATAACACTGAGCAAGTCATTAAGGAGTACAAAGGGAATACAAGCATAGAGAATCGTTTTGACGGAAAAACAGGGGTGTAATATTTAAAAGAACAACCAAACAATTATGGTAAACTAAAAGCACAGGCAAGAAAGAACACTAGAAAGAACTTAAATATACTCAAGAAGGCGGCATTGTAAAAACTAAATAGACGCATTGAGGCACGTTTGTAGGAGCAAAAATAATGTTTTTAAGTTATACGAAAGGAGCGACAGTGATACTTCTGTCAGGGATTACAAGTTCTTAATAAACGAAGGAGGCTGTTATAATGCAAGTAAAAAGCACGGGTCAGTTTTGAGGCAGCTTAGTTACCTTTCCGGAAATATTTTGCATTCATCTCCTTGATTTTTATCTCTCGTACTATCCATAATGAGAAATAGAGACTGATGAAGCACATATGGAATACATGACGGCTAATCTGAACAGAAAATCTGGTTACCCACTTTACACAAAAAAAAAATCGGAGGTTAGGTAGAAATACAAGATGTTGCGTTTCGCCTGCGACACGTGGTTCTGCCGGCGCGACGGCGGCGGGGCGGCGGACATTTTGGCCCGATCGTCGTCACCGCAACACTCATCGCCAGGTGTTTCCAGGCGCGTCTGCGGCGATGCGACCGCCTAGGGATTTCGTTCCAGTCATTGTGCCCGAAACAGGCGATGCCAAAGCAGGGATCTCATTCCAGTTATTGGGCCCGAAACAGGCGATGCCAAAGCAGGGATCTCGTTCCAGTCATTGTGCCCGAAACAGGCGAAGCCAAAGCAGGGACCATCTTCTCGTTACAGTCATTGTGTCCGACCGGCAGCGCCACGACAGTGTGCTGCGCAGCGCCACGACCAGTTGCTACGAGATCTTGCGCAGCGCCACGACATGGTGCTACGGCATCGCTACGACAGTGTGCGTCACCATTAGCCCATTGTACATTCACGTGCTCGTCTTTTGAGGGGTTCCTTCTTGCCCTCAACTGCGAGAGTATAAAAACAGCTGCCCCCGGACGCCAGAGGAGGGCTCCGATTTCTTCCGTTGAGTGAAGTGCTCTCCCGTCTCTCTACTTCGGTCAAACCTGACCGCCAACTCTTTGCGATGTTAAAATAAACAAGTTGTTTCGTTGTTACCTGTCGACTCATGCTTTGCCGGGACCTTCGGATGCTTGCAGTTGTACCCCAGGCCGCCAGGCCAACGCTACCCTTGGGGCTTGCGACCCAGGTACAACCACGGGCGTCAGCGCCGAGTTCCCATCCGATCGCTCCAGCAGTCGGATCCAAACATCTGGTTGCCAGCGGTGAGATCGCCTACGACTTCAAACAACGGTCTGCCAGCGGCGAGATCGCGACAACGGAGGCCAGCAGCAAAGAGATGCAGTTGACAGTATGCTGAGCAGCTCAACGACGATCCGGGAGCAGTGCAACGAGCCCTGTGTGACGACTGGTTGCCTGCAGCGGAACGACTGCGCGGAATTCCTGCCTGCGAGGTTTGGTGAGTGCGGGACTTTCTTCTTCTGAGCTTTGCCAGGCTTTTGTTAGTGTCAGAAACAGAGCTGGTAATTGTGGTTGTCGTTGCTGCCGGGTTAGTTGCGGCAAGACAATAGTAAGCAGTAGAGAAAGCAGCATTCAGAGCAGCCATGGATTTGAAGTCGTTGCGCAAACCGAAATTGTTAGAGCTTGCAAGAGAGTTGGGTCTGGATGTCTCGGACAAACTCAGAAAACCTGAACTGCTAAAGGCTATTCTTGAGTTAGAGGCTGAGGATGACGAGCTGTCGGAATGCCTTGAGACTATTGAGGAGAGGTCAAAAAGACAGGAGCGCGAACTTAAAGAGCAAAAAGAGAAACATGAGCGCGAACTTAAAGAGCAAAAAGAGAAACAGGAGCGCGAACTTAAAGAACAGAAAGAGAAAGAAGAGCGTGAACGTAAAGCAGAGAAAGAAAAAGAAGAGCGTCAACACGCTTTGGAAATGAAGCGTCTCGAGATAGAGATGGAACGCGCTCGTAATGGAAGTCAGGCACACGGTGCAGGAGAACGCGTATTGTTCAAAATGACTGACCTGATGCGGCCGTTTAAGCTTGGAGAGGACATTGGTTTGTTCCTGGTTAACTTTGAGCGAACGTGCGAGAAGCAGGGGTTCTCTCGGGAAACGTGGCCACAGCGCTTGCTCACTTTGTTACCCGGCGAGGCGGCCGACGTAGTCGCTCGCTTGGATAGAGAGGAGGCAGAGGATTTCGACAAAGTAAAATCGAGTCTGCTAAAAAAGTACCGGCTGTCTGCGGAGGCGTTCCGTCGGAAGTTTCGGGAAAATGAGAAAGGCAAAAGTGAGTCATATACAGAGTTTGCGTATAGGCTTATGTCGAACATGCAGGAGTGGCTCAAAGAAGAGAAAGCGTTTGGTGACCACGATAAAGTTCTGCAGTGCTTCGGGCTAGAACAGTTTTATAGTCGGTTACCGGAGAACGTGCGATACTGGGTCTTGGATAGGCCAGACGTGAGTACGGTGGCTAGAGCCGCTGAGCTAGCCGAGGAGTTTGTGACGCGTCGAGCTCGCGGAGCTAAGGACGGTCAAAAGGGTGAATTTGGCTTGAAGTTTGAGAGGCCGAAGTTCACACCCATGAGAGTAAAGGGGGACACGCGTAGTGCGGATGCGAGTGAAAGCAGTCCGACCAAACGTAAAGAGACGGCGGCAGCCAAACGCAGAAAGCGGTTCGAGATGAGGCGAGCGCGCTTGTGTTATACGTGCCAGAAGCCGGGTCACTTTTCGGCGCAGTGTCCGGAAACAACACCAAAAGTTGTTTTTTTTTCAATAGGCAGCACTGACGAGAACATGAAGCTTCTCGAGCCTTACATGCGAGACCTCCTCGTGAACGGGAAAGAGTGCCGAGTGCTTCGCGATTCCGCAGCTACGATGGATGTAGTTCACCCGTCTTACGTAGAACCCCATATGTTCACGGGCGAGTGCGCGTGGATCAAGCAAGCCGTGGAAGCTCATAGCGTGTGTCTGCCGGTAGCAAAAATGCTTATTGAAGGACCTTTCGGAGCGCTTGAGACGGAGGCGGCAGTGTCATCTATGCTGCCACCCCAGTACCCGTACCTATTTTCAAACAGGTCCGATCACCTCCTGCGCGAGAAGGGGCTTTTGTTTGGTGAAGCTAGTGTTCAGGCCTTAACCAGATCGAAGGTTCGGGAGCTCGCTGCAAAGGCGGTAGTTGCGGGGCCGACGTTATCAAACAACGAAAAAGGGTCAGAGGCGCAGCAAGCTGATATTCAGAGCACGCCCGAACAGAATAAAATTGAGTCTGTAGCGTTGAAGGCGCCAGATACTGGAGAGGAAAATCCCGACGCGGGAAAGTTAGAAGAGCTATCTACTGATTTGCTCATCGCGCCTACGTCAGACGGACTTGATAGGTTGCTAAAAGTCAGCCGGACGGCTTTGATAGCCGAACAAAAAAAGGATGGCAGCCTGGAAAACGTGCGCTGCAATGTCAAAGAAGGTATCGCCAGGAAAACTGCGCGTTTTGTGGAAAGAGGTGGAGTCCTGTACCGGAAGTATCTAGACCGCCGAGGAGTGGAGTTCGATCAGCTGGTCGTGCCTCAATGCTATCGTCAGGATCTGTTGCGCTTGTCACATGGGGGTTCGTGGTCCGGACACCTAGGAGTTAAGAAAACTAAGGACCGTCTCTTGCAAGAGTACTATTGGCCAGGGTGTTTTCGGGACGCAGACCATTTCGTGAGGACATGTGACACTTGTCAGCGGGTGGGCAAACCAGGGGACAAATCGAGGGCGCCGTTGAAATTGGTACCTATCATTACGGAGCCTTTTAGACGGCTCGTTATTGATACAGTGGGACCTCTGCCGGTAACAGCCACGGGGTACAGACACATTTTGACTGTGATCTGCCCAGCGACAAAGTTCCCTGAAGCAGTGCCGCTTAAAGAACTCAGCTCAGTTGAGATAGTTAATGCACTACTGTCCATATTTGCGCGAGTTGGTTTCCCTGCGGAAATCCAATCAGATCAGGGCACAGTGTTTACTAGCGCTTTGACGACAACTTTTCTCGAAAGGTGTGGGGTAAAGCTGTTACACAGCTCAGTGTACCACCCACAGTCGAATTCCGTTGAGAAGCTCCACTCCGTCATGAAGCGCGTGTTGAGAGCCTTGTGTTTTGAACATCAAACTGACTGGGAGCTGTGTCTGCCTGGGTTGATGTTTGCTTTAAGGACCGCGCCGCATGCGGCTACGGGGTTTTCGCCAGCTGAACTGGTGTACGGTCGCTCGCTTCGATCTCCGCTTCGCATGCTTCGAGAATCATGGGAAGGTAGGGGCGACGACCCAGTCGTGGTGGAGTACGTGCTTAAGCTCCTCGAACGCTTAAGAAGGGCACAGGAGTTGTCAGGTGAAGCAATGACAAAGGCCCAGCAGAGGGCCAAGGTTTATTATGATCGGACAGCCAGGGCCCGTCGTTTTGAGGTTGGCGATGAGGTCATGATATTGCGCACATCGCCAAACAACAAACTAGACGTGCAGTGGGAGGGCCCAGCGCGAATTGTTCAGAAACTGTCGGACGTTAACTACGTGGTAAGTCTGCCAGGAAAGCGGAAAGCACAGCAAGTTTACCACTGTAATCTGCTCAAACCTTATAGACAAAGGGAAGCAGTGGTGTGCATGATGGTAAACGTTCCTGAAGAGCTTCCGGTCGAGCTTCCAGGACTAGGCTCAGTGACGAACGGGGAAGACACCGGTCAAGTCATTAGTGACCTTATCAGTAAAGCACCGCTGTCGCCCGAGCAGAAAACCGAACTACACCAGCTATTACAAGAGTTTCAAGGTCTGTTCTCTGAGAGGCCTGGTAGGACTTCTGTACTTACTCATGATATAGAACTTACCTCCACAGAGCCAGTACGATCCAAGGCGTATCGGGTGTCACCCCGCCAGAGCGATATTATGGAGGCTGAGGTAAAGAAAATGCTACAGCTCGGTGTTATTGAGGCAGGTGAGAGTGATTATACCTCCCCTTTGATTTTAGTTGAGGTACCGGGCAAGGAACCTCGTCCTTGCGTCGACTACCGCAGGCTTAATTCCATCACTAAGGATCAAATTTATCCGATCCCTAACATCGAGGAGCGCCTTGAGAAAGTTAGTAGCGCTCAGTTTATTTCCACCCTAGATCTTGTCAGGGGTTATTGGCAGGTTCCACTTACAGAAGAGGCTAGTAGGTATGCGGCGTTCATTTCACCAATGGGAACATTCCGTCCTAAAGTGTTGAGTTTTGGTTTGAAGAACGCGCCATACTGTTTTTCAAGTCTCATGGATAAAGTGTTGCGGGGACAGCAAGAATTCGCTTTACCGTATCTAGACGACGTAGCGATATTCTCCGCATCCTGGTCTGAGCATATGACACACTTGCGGGCAGTGCTAACCCGCCTGCGCGAAGCAGGCTTGACAGTCAAGGCTCCTAAGTGCCAGTTAGCACAGGCCGAGGTTGTCTACCTCGGTCACGTGATTGGTCAGGGTCGTCGCCGCCCCTCTGAAATAAAAGTGGCCGCTGTGCGAGACTTTCCGCAGCCGCGCACAAAGACCGATATTCGGTCGTTCTTGGGTGTCGCCGGCTACTATCAGAGGTACATCCCTAGGTACTCTGATATCGCGGCTCCCCTGACGGATGCTCTAAGAAAGACAGAGCCTCAAACAGTCGTCTGGGACGAGACAAAGGAAAGAGCTTTTAGCGCCCTAAAGAGTGCCCTAACAAGCCAGCCTGTGCTACGATCGCCAGACTATACAAAAGGGTTCATTGTTCAGTGCGATGCTAGTGAGCGAGGCATGGGCGTTGTACTGTGCCAACGGGAAAATGGAGAAGTAGAACACCCCGTCCTGTATGCTAGTCGTAAGCTGACCAGTCGTGAGCAGGCGTATAGCGCCACCGAGAAAGAGTGTGCATGTCTCGTGTGGGCCGTTCAGAAATTGTCATGCTATCTAGCCGGCTCGAGGTTTATCATTGAGACGGATCACTGCCCTCTCCAATGGCTGCAGACCATCTCTCCCAAAAATGGCCGCCTCCTGCGCTGGAGCCTCGCTTTACAACAATATTCCTTTGAGGTGCGTTACAAAAAGGGGAGTCTCAACGGTAACGCCGATGGCTTAAGTCGAAGCCCCTAACGTAGGAATCAGCCTCAAAATTGTTTGTTACTGATGTTTTTCTTCCTGAGGCAGGATTTTTTTTAACATATTGCTTTTGTTTAGTGTTTCAAAGTGATGATATGCTTTCTAGTGCAATTTTTCAATTTGTGGACGCGTTCTGAGTGATGCTAGACTACTGTAAGGAACTAGGCAGTGGTATAAAAAGGGGAAAGAGCCTGGCAGGGCTTAGTGAGGGTTGTGCCGTGCTTGCTGACTGAGCGGTTGAGTTTTCAGCGTAGTTCTAACGCTTGCCGGGAACGAGAACAAAAATGTGAACTCTCCCGAAGTCACTTTGCAGTGTCCCGTGCGAACCTGAACGAGAGAACGAGGCCTTCTCTGTGCGCTGCGCTCAAGAAACGTCAAGGGACGCCCGACTTCGGTTATGAGCATCATCGAGCGACATCCCTCCGGACAGCGGATGCAGTCCCCTGTCCATCGGGATCTCCTTTCCCCGGCGGGGCGGTCTGTTGCGTTTCGCCTGCGACACGTGGTTCTGCCGGCGCGACGGCGGCGGGGCGGCGGACATTTTGGCCCGATCGTCGTCACCGCAACACTCATCGCCAGGTGTTTCCAGGCGCGTCTGCGGCGATGCGACCGCCTAGGGATTTCGTTCCAGTCATTGTGCCCGAAACAGGCGATGCCAAAGCAGGGATCTCATTCCAGTTATTGGGCCCGAAACAGGCGATGCCAAAGCAGGGATCTCGTTCCAGTCATTGTGCCCGAAACAGGCGAAGCCAAAGCAGGGACCATCTTCTCGTTACAGTCATTGTGTCCGACCGGCAGCGCCACGACAGTGTGCTGCGCAGCGCCACGACCAGTTGCTACGAGATCTTGCGCAGCGCCACGACATGGTGCTACGGCATCGCTACGACAGTGTGCGTCACCATTAGCCCATTGTACATTCACGTGCTCGTCTTTTGAGGGGTTCCTTCTTGCCCTCAACTGCGAGAGTATAAAAACAGCTGCCCCCGGACGCCAGAGGAGGGCTCCGATTTCTTCCGTTGAGTGAAGTGCTCTCCCGTCTCTCTACTTCGGTCAAACCTGACCGCCAACTCTTTGCGATGTTAAAATAAACAAGTTGTTTCGTTGTTACCTGTCGACTCATGCTTTGCCGGGACCTTCGGATGCTTGCAGTTGTACCCCAGGCCGCCAGGCCAACGCTACCCTTGGGGCTTGCGACCCAGGTACAACCACGGGCGTCAGCGCCGAGTTCCCAACAGATCGTACCAGCAGTCTGATCCAAATAAAGAACAAACTAGATAAAGAGGCATAGAGCAAGGGCACACAATCAAAGCACATCATGATTACTGCATGTTATAACAGCACAGGATCGTTTGTAGCACAACAAACATCGTGCTAAAGCCGTTTCTCGTGTCTGTTTCGCCGCGAAGAACTTTATGAGTGTCCTCAGGTCCTTTTGCTAGGTTCGCTCATCAGCTCGGGATTCCGAAGTGGCTTGCTCTAATATTATCGTTTTAAGAAAGTGAACTAGCGTAGTAGCTGTTTCTGTCTAGTGTAGCAAGGACTGCCTCTCTCCTTCCTGACGTAGCCTATGTTCACTGTAGTAAGAACGGTCACCCAAACAGTGTTCATAGTTCCTCTCACGTAGTGAGAACGGCCACCCAAACAGTGTTCATAGTTCCTCTCATGATCACATTCGTTACAAGTACCATTGATGGTCATTCCAAGGCGAAAAGGAAATGCCTTTGTACAGACCACTCTTAGCTGTAGCTGGCAAACCAAGCTGGTCACGCGACGGCTGAGGGTACTTGGGATGCGAAGAGAGGGCGATCGGTCCCGAAGGGGTATGTGGTTGTTTTCCAATGCACTGCGCTAGCCTCAGGCCCAAAGGGCAATGCGAATTACAAAGATCGTAATAACTGGCAACAGTGTCAACTTTTGTAGATTGTGTCTTCCTCCTTGTGAAGTGGAGCCGTTTTCCACCACACAACAAACATATTATCGCCGAAAAGTTAAGGCTCATAAGTATGGAATAGCAAGAACATATTTAGTTAAACTTATTAAATGCAGCGAAAACCAGCACCTACGTTATTTTATTTATTTATTCATTCAAACTATTTTATAGGCTCCTTATCGAAGCATAGTGTAGGGGGAGCTATACATGGGTAATTGCAATATATGGTGACAAGTACATAAAGAACATATATGATACATATGTGCTGTAAAAAGCTAAGTGACACTAAAAGTAGACGGTATCATAACATGCGAAAAAGAAATGAGGACATGGGCTAAACTGTGTGCGAAAAAAATGGTTATTCTAATCACAATGCTTATGGTCAAGCCAGAATGCATATGGATAGATTTAAACAAGTTATACAACGCTTAACATAAAATTAAACTCAACAATGAAAAAGAAAAGAAAGGCGGGAGCGAACACGTCAGAAGTAAGAAAATTGGGCATTCGACAAGTATTAAACAGCCAAAACGCTATTTACGCACGCGATGTTTGTGCAGATGGTCATGGAATGCTTCGCGATCCTTAATGGAGACGATATCGCCAGGAAGGCTTTTCCAAATGGAAATGGCTTGCGGCAACGCTGATGAGTTTAATGCTTGCGTTTTACCGAAGATGCGCTCTGTGCTAACGTGATCATGGAGCCGCCGAAACGTGCGCCGTGGGGTTTTCAAGTGTAGGGCAGGTGGCCTGGTGTGGTTAGTGTATCCACGTGGCAAGCACAAAAGGCAAGCAGAACGGCGAATTTGAAGAGGGTGCAGTGAGTTTTTAAGTTTTGTTTTCGCAACGCTAGACCTGTGCTCATAACTTCCATAATTGAACCAGGCGGCCTGGTTGTGTACGCGTTCCAAGTTAGTCACTAAGTAATCTTGCTGGGGGAAACCACACGAACAACGCCAATTACAACTGTGTACGAAAGAACTTTAGGTACGCTAACTTGCGAATGTTGGATGGTGGTATGCGCAGATTGCGACGAGTGTATCCGAGCATTTTGGAGGCTTTAGTACAGATAACGGTATTGTTGGGGGACCATGGAAGATTGTGAGTCAGGGGTATTCCTACGTACTTGTACGGCTGAACACGAGATATGGCAGAGTTGTTAATAAAGTGAGAAAAATATCATTTAGATGTTTTGCGACTGAAAGAAATCAGTTTGTATTTACCCGAATTCAGAACCGTTTACCATTTCTTACAGCACATGTTTTCCAAATCTTCGTCCAAATCTGATGAAGTAAGATTGATGCGGACAGCGTCACTAACTAGCGCCTGTTGTCCACCTACTGCTTATTTTTCAGGTGCGGCAAAGCTCGTGGTTAACGAAAGCTGTATATTGAGGAACAAAGCAGCAACAAGGGAAGAAGGAGCAACAAGCTCAAAATGAGTGAAAGGAGCAATGAAAGCTCCGCTTCAATATTGAATTGAGTGCGGCATAGATGTGGCATTTGACGCGGGCCGGCGAAATCGTAGGTGCAATTACAATTACTTAGATCCTGGACATACACTATCGGTAAGGAAAGAAACTTGGCCGGTCTAATAATGTCTTCGCGAGTCCAGAAGTTCTCTTTCAAACTGAGAAGCAGCAAGAAATACTGATATCAGGGCACATGAAAAGAATCAGAAGACAAGACTGATGTGATGACTGTGAGTAACCGTGTGCCATACCATCCACAGCGGAGTGGAAATCAGAAACGGCAGGATGTACAATGTTCTTTTCTAATGTACCACGCAAAAAATAATAATAATAATAACATTTTGTCAATTTTGACTGCACATGGAGACGCGACTTCTTTCGATGCCTTTTTCATCAAAATGCGAAATAGTAGCTGCACATTGGTGCGGCTAATAGAGACATAAACAAACTTTATGAATGCCATGTGATATGAAGCGGCAAAACACTATTGAAGAAAAAGATGTTTCATGACGGACTACTCCACATTTTAAGGAAGCTCTTGTTTGCCGCTGCTCAAATTTTTATTTTGCAGCAGCCCCAGTCATTATTATCAGTTATAAACCCTTGTTTTATGTAAGGAAAGAGCTACTTTTTATTGAAAACGGTTACTGAATACTGAGGGTTCTGTTACTGAATAGTTTTTACCCTGTTTTCATCCGCGTCTCCATACGGAGACACAGTGACTTAATTACTCTTTCTTTTCCACACCCACAATCCATAGGCATCACATGAAAATTTAAAGCTACAAACACTTTTTCGACCTATTATGCCATCCAGTTCACAGTCAAAGAACTAGATTTTGTTTTTAGTATTACTTTTAATTTCGGTTGGCGGGAATTATTATATGTGATACAAAGATAGTCGAATGCACTGCTTGATCGTGAATATTGTAAACGCTCACGTTTACTGACCATCAAGTGAACGACGGGGGTCTGGCAATTACTTCGCGTCCTCCTGTGGTTGTTCTGATACCAGTGAATCCTAGTTTCATAACAGATCAATGGAATTTTGTTCTGGCAAAGCTGACCCACAGAAGCAGGATGGACTGTTGTTTTTGTATTTCAGGATATTATCTGAACTGCAATTTAGCATTGTTCCTTTTAATGTCATTTACTCAATAACTCATTTACATAATCCTTTTTGCTCTAAACGTGATGCGCTTGCGAGGTACAATGCAAAGGACCGCTGGCATCAGCAAGTAAGTCACCGTTTGCGCAGAGGTGCAAGTACGAGAAGTTTGGTGCGAAAACCAGGGCCAGTAACGGAAATGCGATGTTTTCCAGTGCATCGCAGCTGAGAACGCCTGTTTCTTCCAAGATCACAACCTGTGAACCCGTTGATGCACCACTTGCATTACCTTGAATAAATAATTTTCCTACCTTCTGCAAACTTCCACAGCGTACTTGGGGAAAAAGAAAGAGTCAGTATTGAATCAGGATGTCTCCATATAAGAACGCGAAGGAATTTGCATCATAATGATACTAGAGAGACGAACTTTTATTCGCACTCTGAACACCCAAAACACGAATACGTCGAATTTTCGAAATTTTCCTTGCACGATAGGATGATTTTTAACTGAAGGGGATAAGTATAGTCAACATGGAGGGGTTGATCAAAACGAAGAGTCAGGGGTAATGTTCAACTGCTAGTTAGAATCCTATCAGCATTTTCTCAAGCATAAATTCATACTACTGTTTAGGTACTGTTAAAGCTAAATAAGATCAAGCTACAAAATCAGATTATTTTCTAGCGCACGAAGAACGCAGCTTTCGTTCATGGCGTTGGCCGATGGAAGTGTCAGTTCAGTAGTTCGTTTGGTACATCACGATGACATCAGTAAACGTTGGATCATTGCATATCATAAAGAGGGGGAAATGAAGAACTTATATCCTTGTCAGTTTGCGATGTCACTGTACCGTGAAGGCCAATAATAGATGCACCGATGTACCGTGGCCTGTTTCGACAAAGCACACACAGGAAGGAAATTGGATCCTCGGAGGCATTCATCCTTGTTCAGCAGCAGAAGTAACACGGCTACATGGTGATCACACAAGTTTTGCGAGTATCTTTAACTTTCCATTGGTACATCTCTCAAAGGAACATTCAGATTATTTTGTTTCTTTGAAAGTGAACTGAGAAGAGCCGCGAGAATTCTCTTCTCCTGCTTTTTTCTTTTCTTGAACTCTTGGAAAGCAGATGTTTCCTGCCCAGATGGCTTTGTCGATAGCGCTCCCTCGGCGCTAGCAAACGACCTTCCTTCCCCATGCTTGCGGTATAAAACCGATAAATCGATTTCATTGTAAGCCACTGAAACAAAAGGTGAAAGGGTGGGCGATCGTGAAAAGCATGGCGAAAGTCCAATGGGGTCAATTGACCGATTTTTCCTGTCCGCACCGTTAGCTTAGATCTGTGCAGAAGAATATGGGCTTGCAAAGTAGCATGTTTCAGCGAAGTTGATCATATTGTTAAAAAGTAGTAGCAGAAAGGGAAGGAAATTTTGAGAAAATCTAAACACTTCTTGATGCCAGAAATTTGTGGTGTATAATTTATTACCTCGGAAATATTGATTGATAATGGCCAGGATTATCGCCGAACTGTTGCAGGGAATATGATGAAATTGTTGCATCATTGCTTCAGTAAAGAACGGTGCTTCGTAAAGAGATGTGTACAGCGCTATTTGACGTGAAAGAAGGTTTATGGAACCGTACCCAAGAAGAAATCTGGCAAAATGTCTTTCCTTATGAATTCACCACTGAAACGCGCCCTTTGACTCATGCCATTGGCTCTCTTGCGATACATACGCGGAAAAGGAGGTAATCACTATTCCTTCGGGATTCGTGCTTGAAAGGGAACAGTTTTTTTATGCTTTTTTTCTGTACTGCCTTGCGCACATCATACTTTGTAAATCACGAGAATACTCAGTAAAAAAGAAGATGGTAATGAGGTATGTAGGGAACTATTTTTTATGGGCCGAAACAAAACACTAATTTATGGGGACCGGAAGAAAAAGAACAATACTGAGCGAACAGGGGGGCCGAGAAGTTGAGCCAGAAGAGCTAATAAGAGACAAAACGGGAGGAATGAATGCGAAAGATCATAATACATTTGTGAAAAAAAATAGATAGGCGAGATGCAATAGCACAAGCGGCAGCACAAAGGAAACAATTGATTTCTGGAAGATGAAAGATGACATAGGAGAACCAGTATCAGGAGGGAGAACAAGCTAGTAGTACACCCAAAGCGCGTTTCCGTTCGCTTCTTCTATTACCATATTTCACGCTCAATGGCGATCCTGCCCGGACCGACTTGCCTTTATGAAGCTTGGAGTTTTTTTTTTTTTTTTAATCCTGAAAGAACTCTGGCACTAATATGAATGGCATCTGAAAGCGCGGTGACTCAACCAGCACAATAATGACCGTGAGCTCGTGTAACTGCCTCTCATCCTCCGCTGTGGCTTCAGATGACTGTTGTGACTCTTCATATTGATTACGTTGACAGACACATTGCCTTATAAAGGCAATAATTTGCATACATTGTTCACGTGCGGAGACTCTCACGACCTTCTGCGTTTCGAAATGCGCTATCGCTTCGAAATCGATGCCAATAAAGGCACATCGATAAAGCCATAACAATGTCTCAAGTCACGAGCACAAGGACAAAACGAATCCAGGTACTAATGGCAGCAGAACGAGCGCAGCGCTACAGTTCCCTCTAGTAATTTTTGTGCAAAAATCGATGGACACAAGGCCTATAGTGACGATTCCGTAGCGCCTGCGCTCCTTAAACGGCGATTACTCCATCGGCTTAAAAAAAAAACAATCTACCTTTCTATAATGACGTCATAACGCCAGATTATCAACTCCGTCGCTGCCGTAGTGCTCGTGTTGACAGCGAAATAAGCAAATTCCCTTAAGCCTAGAGCTGTTCACGAAGTAGATACCACAAATTGGCGTGCGGTAAATTTACCCAAATTCCGCATTCACGTGAAAACATCATCAGTGTCCCTGACGTCATCTTCCTTACTCATCTTTTTGTTATTGCTGGGGCGGAACTACATTCCACGCCGATATGCGCTAATTAGATATATCAGAATAATTATTGCACTTGCTTGGCTATGCGCTCTTTCTCCGTGTATTTTGTAGAAACATGACTTCTGTATAGTGCGCTAGACTTTATAATATATTTCAAATTGATTCCACATATGACGTAAGGTATACACGCCCGTTATTTTCTTTTAAAGACGGCAGCATATAATGCCTTTCTTCGCCCGTTCGCTCGCTCACTCGCTCGCCCTCTGGCTGGCTTGATTGCTCTGTCGTTAATTCACTAGTCCGTTTAACCAATGAATGTAGTATAACGGTGATCTGCCGCGGGTTTGCAATGACAATATGTCGGTTCCTGATGGGGAGCTCTATGCTAATGCTGCGCCCTGCAATTCAGAGGATAGGTAACGCTATGGAAGTGTAGGCCAATAATCTGCCGCCGGCGCTGTTCACGCGCATTCCTTCTTCAGATAATTATTAACGCGACAGCGTTAAGGAGCTCGTGTCGCAGAAAAGCCGGTGTCGTCGGCGTCGGTGGCGTTGGCCGTGAGTGATAAATCCCAGCAGGCACTTCGTGAATAAAAAACAACTTCCAAGATGGGCTGGGTGGGAATCGAACCAGGGTCTTCGGAGTGTGAGACGGAGATGTTACCACTGAGCCACGAGTTTTTTGTTTTCTTTATTACCTTGAGTTCAACACCACTCAAACGCGTACAAAGTAGGTCATTTGGTGCAGAAAAATAATATTACATCACTTCGAGAGACTGTACATATTTAAAAGGCACTCAAAGAGGATATCACAGACGCCAAAGTGTCAAGCTCCTCAAACCACTCTGGAGGTTCAATCATGTGCTTGAGGGCATCACGTGTGTACCTAAGACTTTCACTTAGGTGTTCCCTCGCAGACCTTTCATCTACGCGGGCATTCCTGATATCCATGCGCGTTTTCCACACGCTGCTCATGCACAAAAGCATTACCAAGTCAGCCGGCACTCCCCCTGTGTCTGCACACGGTAAGAACCGAATACCGAAAGGACTTAACGGCAGTTCTTTCTTCACTGAGCCACGAGTTCGATGCTTCAAAGCGGTACAAAAACGCCTCTAGTGAACGCGGTGTTGCCTTAGAAACGAGCTGTTTCTAAGGCTCAGGCGTGCGTCGCTTGCTCAGGCGCACATTTCGTTGTCGCGCCGAACGCTGCGTTGCTCGACGCTCACCGCGTCCGATGCGGGGTGCGTAGTTGCTGCGCCGTAGCCCATTGTCTTACACCCCTTGGCGGGTCGACGGGAACGCTGTCGCGTTCCACTCTTGAAGGCGAAGCTTAAGCGTCCTCCAATTTTATTGTGCTTGGTATACTTGTCCTTGGAGGGAAGTCCGTATGGCCTGAGTGGCAACAAAGGAGGGGGGGACGTATCACGGGGCATGTGCGCACCACTCCTTTGTTGCCGCTGTGGATGCCTTTCATGAACGCCGTTGACAACATCAGACCGGAGGTGCAACGTTTGATAGACGTAGGAAAGAGCTTGAATCACCTTACAACTTCCTCGTCAGGTACGCAGAGCCGAATTCCTTTGGGACTACGTGCATCGGTCAACCATATTTTCGGGCGTCGTAAGGAAAAGCGAAGGTGAGTACAGGGAGCGAGTGAGCGTCGGTCTCATTCCATGCCGCTCCCCCGATGTTCTGAAATTTGCATAGTTACATCGTGCGAATGCGACCTAGTACTTCTTGTCGTGCTGAAGGCGGAGTCACTGCCCGCTGCAGTCGGTCGCATCGCCTCTTCTGTGAGAGTAGTGGTAGGAGCTGGAGACCTTAGGCAGCACTATTACCTTCGCGATAGGCTCAAATTTTCGGACTGCACTAACTCCATGAGCGGCTTAAGAAAGGAGCTAGGATGACACCCGATACGTTAGATTATATAGGTAACTCGCTAAGAAATACATCGTCTTCAAAAGGAGACTTATTCGGGAGCTCAAATACACAGCTTCGCGCAGCACACTTCATCGTCCTTCCAAGAGCAAATACCTATATCCGGCGACAACTTTCTCTGGTCTCTGGCAGCGCAGCTAAAGTTACAGAGCCGAAGCACAGTTTTTTTTTTGTTTTTCTTTATTTTACGGAGCATCTGTATGTAGTCTGCTAATGCAAGCAACTGGAAGCTACGTAGTGTAAAACAAATCGTACGGGCTACTATTTTAAAAATTTTCGTACAAGATGCATTTCATAACAAATAAAAAGGTTGCTAAGGGCCAGGATTTTCGTTGGTTTCTGTTCCTTGTTTAGATTTTCTCGTGTCCATGTAGGGTTTTTCTCGTCTTGTAAACCACCAGCAAAACGTCGGCAGTAATTGGCGCAGTAACCCAAGAGCAGAAGCTCCGCAAGTGCGAGCGCGTGCGCGTAGCTTTGGTTGTGCTGCCACACATAGTTCTCGTCGGGTATACATAGATACTGATGGCAAAATGCGTGGCGGGAAGTATCTTGAATGCCTTTTACCTCTCTCACTGAATCAAAATGCGGGCAACTAATGCGTAGCGCGCACCGTTAGCTCGATTGACACGACTGAACGCGGAGATCATTCCAGCGCGTATGTGCCGCCACACCGAATCGTCGCCCTGAAGAACGCAAGGGCAGGGTTAGGTAAAATGCGTTTTCGCATGCTTTTCTCAGCTGTCGTGTGTATGCTGGTTGCGAAGGGATCTGACGTGCAGTTACGTGCAAATCAGAAAGTATTTGGCACTGTTTTTTAGCCAAATTTCGACTGTAATTGCGAAGTCAACATATACATTCCCAGCGGTTCACCTCTCATGGATCGGCCCGACCTTATCTGCCGGTAGCTCCACGGCATGGCGCCGCTGTCAGTTGTTGAAGATACGGTTGTGCTTCACACGTCCACGGCGTATGCGCAACGAAGTGTGGTTCGTTTTCTATGAAACAAGGGATGAACGACCATCGAAATCCACAGGGAAATGCAGCCCACGTATTCCACGCTGTCACGTCTGCTGGCTGCCATCAGCGAAAACGCTGGCAAATGTGTCACGCAATCCTTCATTAGATTTCGCTCGGGTTCCCTGGCTCGTTCTCTTATGCAGAGTCCAGTCTCTGCGATGTAGGACTTCCCGCACTCAAGGGAATTTCGTACGCGGGGATGGTACGCCCTCAGTCAGCTCCTGCTAAATAAGCGCACTCAAGCATAAAGTGCGTCAAGATAAGGAACTTTCAACAATTTGGTTTCGAAACTCAACTGCACCTTGTGAATAAAAAATCTCCAGAGCGCGTATTCGAGGCAGAGTGAAGCGATTCCTCTTTTTCACAAGGCTTTTTCACTGGCTACAGCTGGGTTCCCCTGTTCGCTTGTGACTGGGGTTGTCCTCGTTTCCCGAAAGCTCCTTGCAAAAAATGAATGGAAAAGCTGTTAGAGTTGGGGCAGAGTCCCTCAACAATAGGTGAGACCGGTGGCCCTGCCGTATGTGCTCAAGTTGGCTCACAATTGAAGAAGGTTGCGAGCACGCATGGTGACCCGCTTGTTTTGACAGCTCCTAGGAAGCTCGGATGCCTTTGCTCTCGAATGGGAAAAGGAAAGGAAAACAAAGAGGCTGTGCAGCCAAGCATAGGCTACAGTTCATGAAATGTGCCGAAGGGGTTGTCTACGAAATCCCCCTCTTCTGTGATTGCTCCCATATAGGACAGACTGGGCGCTGTGTAAATGAGCGAATCAGGGAACATGAACGAAACATTGTGGAAGCAAACAGGGCCCTACTATACCCAAGCATATGAGAAACTGCCCCTCATGCTCTTGTGAGGCATACTTTTCTGAAGTGCGCATTCTGCCCAGAAGCAAAAATACAAAATACAAATAATGGAAGCATTATATATAAGTAAGAAAGGTAGCTTCTGTGTTAGTGAACCGTCCTAATCAGTGTATAAGTTCCTTGTCTAACTGCACTTGATGCTTGAGTATGCTTGTTCTGCAGGCGCTGACTGAAAGTATATATGTACGTGTCTTCTATAAAAATATTGTAGCTGTGAGTGGCACTCTGTCCCGTTGTCCTCTCTTGTGCGGTGTGTGTTGTTTTTTGGCGCCTTAAATATCGGCATAACGAATAAATACCAAGTTGTCCAGCAAGAAGTTCTCTTAAGCCATATTTCTAGTACAGTGGACGCTTCTATGTGTGTGTCACCTCAATGTTTCATTGACGAAAGGATTTCACGTACCGTAGTTATCACCTGTCGCGCAAGGAGCATCGCTTCGTGCATATATGTTGGTTCCCATCGAAGTGAGTGCTCTTTCGGCCGGCGCTACCTTCTTGAGGACTTCTGAAACGAATTATTAGGATTTACAGGACGGAGCTGTGGCGCCAAATTCGTCTACTTAGAGACCTTCGCACCACTTGCGGGGCACAATATCCTGCCTGGCTTGCTAAAAGGAACATTTGCTATATCAAAAGATTTGCCTCCCAGAAGACAGAACAACTGAGGATGTGCGCGTTGTACTCTCTGCACAGTGAAACACGAAAAACAAGACGAAACTTGGGAGTGGTTTGCTGATTGTGGGGGATATTCATCTGCCAGAAAAGGTGACTGTTCTTCAGAAAGGACCAAAGTTTGGTATGGAACCAAAGGTGCCTCTGTATGAACTCATCACAGCCAATCGTCGAATTGCTAGGAAGGCCGATGTAGAAGAGCAAGAAATGTGCCTTCTTGAGGGAGATGACTACCGTCTCAAATCTAGTTACCAGAAGCCTAGACGGCGCACGGAAATTTCAGTAAGAGGCATTGTCTCAATGTTTAGCAATAATAGCTTAACACTTCTTCAAGCTCATAAGGAGGCTGAGTTTGTTGTTATGTCGGATAATAACTTCTCCGAAAGAGGAGCTTAAGCGATTGAAAAGAATATCTCACGCGTCGCAGTAAAATCTACAGAGTAAAAACGAGTGCAGTAGTGCTGCGTGAGCGTTTGGGTTTGACTAACCTTGTTATAGTGGTTAACAAAAGCAAAAGTAGTGCGCTGAATGTGTTTTTTTTTTCAGTGAAACCGCACAAAGAGGGCTTGCCTTTCAGAACGATTTTACTGAAAATGGGCTGTAACAAAAGGAGCTTAGCCTTTACTTCTTGAAACACTTGAGTAAGCTTGATATACAAGATCCCTTTTTAACGATGTGGTCCGATGAGTTATGTGAATGTTTGACAACTGATGGTTACTTTAGTCCTGCATTTTCGGTGGATATTGTCGACGTATTGTATTCCGTTTCCCATGAGGCCTTATTTGCTGCAGTCAGAGAGTGTATCGAAGGAATTGACCCTGTTTCTTTTCAGAACTCTGCTGGTATTTTTATTGGTGACTTCTTACGCCTTTTAAAATGTTGATTAAAGACCGCTTTTATAACTTTTGACGAGCGGTTCTTTCTACAGAAAGCATTCATGGGCAATTGTCCTGTGTCGCACCAGTGTTATATGTAATATTTTTCTTTCACACATGGAGAACCTTCTGCCACAGGTTTCACGAACTAACAAGGTTTTTAAGTCCTTAGATACGTGGACGATCTTTTGATAATTTCGCCAAGGACGAAAGCTTGAACTTCACAGAAGCCATGGGCCATTTTTTATCCTTATTTGGACCACATGGAAAGCGCTTCGACTTTGCGAGTCAACTGCCTAAGGGTAATTTTCTACAGTTTCTTTAGATCTTCAAAACTTAGTTCTGTTCAGATCTGGTTAGTTGGGGTTATGACCCACGTGCAAAGAAAGGGCTTCGGCCATTCGACTCCTCCCATTCGAAACTGGTAAGAAGAGGAATTGCTTCACTCTGCCTTGAATACGCGCGCAGGAAATCTAGTAGACACAAGATGAAGTCGAGTTTCGAAAACCAGTTGGCCAGGGTGGCATCAGCTGGGTTCCCTGGTTTGTTTGTGACTCGTGTTGCCGAAAGTCTCTTGTAAAAAAATGATGAGAACGGCTGTGAGAGCTGGGACAGAGGTCCCCCAACAAGAGGTGAGGCCAGTGACCGTGCCGTATGTGCACAATTTGGCCCACAATTTGAAGAATGTTGGGAGCAGGCAAGATGTTCCGCTCGTTTTTACAACTCCTAAAATGCTCGGAGGCCTTTGCTCTCGGATAAACAAAGAGAAGGAAAAAGAAAAAGAAAGAATCTGCTAAACCAAGCATGGCTGACTGTTCATGAAATGCGGCGTATAGCGGTAGTCTATGAAGTTGGCGATCTTTTGTGGTTGTTCCTATATAGGACAGACTGGGCGCTCTGTAAGTGAGCGAATCAGGCAACATGAACGAAACGTTGAGCAAATTAAAGAGAGCCTTAATATTCATAAATATCTTAGAAGCTGCCCCTTGCGCTCTTGTGAGGCATAGTTTTCTGACGAGTAGATTCTGGCCATAAGCAAAAATACGAAAGTGAGGAAAGTAACGGAAGTATATATCGGTAAGAAAGGTATCTTTTGTGTTAGTGAAACGTCCTTACTATTGCATAAGTCAGAGAAAAGGTTTGTTGAAAGTTCTTTATCTTACCGCATTTGATTCTTGAGTGTGCTTGTTGCGTAGGCACTGACTCTGGGTATATATGTACGTGTCTTGCTTAAAAATAAAGCAGTTGGGAGTGGTGCTCTATCCCGTTGTCCTCTCTTGTGTACTGTGTGTTGTTTGTTGGCGCCTTAGAAATAGGTGTAATGAATCATTATCAACTTGCCCAGCAAGTAGTTCTTTTATACCTCTTTGATGAAGTGAAGATAACAACGGGTGGCCACCGTTAGGAACACACGAGAAATGAAGCGTTAATTGAAATCTTAACAAACTCAAGCTTGCTCGTAATACATTTTGTATCATTGGAAACGTTAACACATAAGGAGATTGAGTATGTGCCACTCGTTATGGAAATCTTGTCCTCGTTTTCCGCAGTGTTACCGTCGTTATGAAGCACTGCATACTGCAGCTGGCCATGTTTTCTTTCTTCCTCTCTCTCTTTTTCTTCTTTATTATTTGTGTCTTTATTTATTGATATATTTAGGTGAACAGTAGAAATTGTCTTAGGGAAATCTGCTAAACCACACATGAAACTAAGCTACACACATGTTTTTATGCAGTACAATACATAATTCATAAAAAATGAAAATAGGAAATGAAAACCTTGCCCAGTAGAGTTCGCGAAGAAGTTTCTGAAAATTATTCTACGGAGCATTAGCCACATGAAATTTGCATCACTGCAGCTGTCGAGGTGCAATTTTTTTTCTGTCAGCATTTGTTTACAAGGGAGCGCAACATTTGGCATAATAATTAGCAGTTTCTCTCCAAATCGGAGATCGAAAACGGCAGCAAGGTTTAGCGATCTGTTCAAGCTTTAACCAGGGTGTAACAATACACAAACGCGACATGGCGCGACGCATAGGCCATGAGACAGCTTCTGCTGACCAGTATAAACACCACCCTTGCATAGACAACGCGTCTCAGAACGTGGCACGATGATGAGCTCTGGCAGCGGCTATACAGTCGTCTAGCTTTTGTTTTTCACAAAAAGAGACCACTTGAAAACCGTTGGCAATTGTCAGCGCCCATAGTAAGAGCTCCGCGGATTTAGCTTGACGTATACTGTTCGCCTCGCTCAGACGAGCGTATCCACGCCGCTCTAGTAAGCACATTGATTTTCAGGATGGTCAATGAATGTACGCAGAACACTTATACGAGCAGTAGGATGAATGTTCTTAAAGCCCCCGGCATTATTTCTTGTGACTAGGTGTAATGCGCAATTAAATATGACGGAGGGCACATCTATGTCAGCGGTCATTTATGTTCTACCTCAGCCATATATTAAAGCGAAGCTTTCTTTGCCTTTTCCTTCCACTTTCCCGCTGTTGCTGCTGCAAACAGGAGTGGGAGGGGGGATTCAGAGCGTGTGTATACGTGACATGAGCGCGGCAGCAAGAACAGGTGGCGCGAGAAACTCGTTTGGACCTTTGCACCGCGTCGAATGTGTTCAGTGCGCTCTGGGGCTCCCTTGGCGTCGCCGCATTAGCCTCTTGGCAGCTGTAATACTCCGTGACCCCTCTCAAGAGCATTGCAAGATTTGCAGCGCTTACCAGTCTTCTAACGTGAAACTCTAGATGAGAGGTTGATAGAATAGTAGTAAGGAGGGGGAGAGGAGTCAGAGAATGGGCAGAACCGATGCAGCCGCGTACGAATAAATGACAGTCTTGCCGCTCTTAGCTCGCAGTTCGCAAACAACGGAGCGGGGGGTGGGTGGATAGGGAAAAGGTGGCGTGAGAAGGCAAGGAAGCGCTACTACTATAGACACGACCGCGGTTGTAGGCAAATGCGATAAATGTATTCACGATAAATGTATTGTTTGTACGGTACATTTCTGATATTTCTGAAAAAAAAATAAACACCGTGCATGTTTGTCAAGCGGACAACTTACGCAGGGCGCGCAGAAGCAGAGCTACATTAAAACGCACCGTAGGGTCTACGCGACACTATGGAAGCTGCCGCACGTCAAATGAACACTTCCGTGCCCGCCACAGTAGCTTTGAGGCCATGGCGTTGCTCGAGGTCGCGCGTTTGATCTCGACTGTGGGAGTCGCATTTCCAAGGGGGCGAAGTAAAAAAACCACTCATGCACTTAGATTTAAGGACACTTAATTTTAAAGGACAACACGGTGTCAAATTTATTCAGAAGAGAGAGAGACAGAGAGAGAAAGGAAGGAGGAAAGGCAGGGAGCTTAACCAGACTGAGTCCAGATTCCTACCCTACACGTGGGGAGGTGAGTGCATGGGGAGTGGATGAGAGGGAGAGAAAGCATGAGTCTATACCGCATTTTCACATGCACTAAGGTGCAGGGTGTCCACAGTCGGGCACTGAAGTCTGTTTTCAGGAGTCTTCCATTACGGCGTGCCTCATAACACCATTGCGTTTTGCACACATACAGCCCCATAATTCCACTCAAGTTGAATAGTTCTGCCACGATGCGATGTGCTTTCTGAGGCAATTCGTATGCTCAGCCCTGTCAGAGGTTATGAGGTATGGCGCACAACAACGCCTCAAGCAAACGCCTCCCTCTACGTGTCCTGTGTACTGTGCAGACAAACATCCGTGGTGCACGCAAGGTAACGTTTAACATCAACTGCCCGTTCCCGTTTTGGACTAACCGTTGAAGAAATTAAATATTCGCCGTCAACATTACCACTCGTTATTTTCAAACAAAGCAACAGCACAGAAAGCTCCGCTTCCATTGATTCCCGCAGTGCGTGGAAGCTGCCTAATTGTTCCTTCTTGTGTGTAGCTGCAAACACCATCGACACGAAGCGTTACCAACTCGCCGGAACTTCGCTCGCACGCTTACTCTTAGACCAAAAAGAAATTCACCCACGCGCACGACAACGCAGCGCAGTCACAGCGTAAGCTGAAGGCGTGGCTGCTTATGAGCTACATTTTCGGCAGCACACCATACACGTATCTTGGTGTCGTTTTCACGGGAACGATATGAAATCTCCGCCATGTGTCGACGGCGAGCTACGGCTTGTGCCTTTGCTCTGCACAGTGGTCTGATGAGTCCAACGTTGACTGGTTGAAGCCGCGCGCGTAGCTCTACGATTAGCTTCTTCAGCAGTGGTTTGTACTTCGCGAGGAGGCGCCGTAACCTGTATCGAAGACTAAACACTGGTATCCCGAATAAGCTGCGCACATGTCACATCCCTTGACCCATGGCAGGATGCGATGCTGTTGTTGTTGATGATGATGATTTATTGGTATCCGCTTTGAAATGGGCCGGTGATAAACAATCACCTAGTCTGCTTGAGTTAACCAGGTGCAGCTACTTGTAGCATGCAAATGCTGCATGCAACTGCTACATGTCGAGATACCTGTTGGATTAAATCGCAACTGCTATGCAAACTTGGAAAGAAGGGGTACAAGTGAAACACAAAGGGTGCGAACACAAGGAAAAGGCGTTAGACACGGACGCCGCCCGTCCTCTGTGTTTCACTGGTGCCCCCTTTTTGTCAAGTTCATCATGCACCAACTGGCCCAAGAGCTTGCGCAAATGCTATGCAAAGTTTGCACGTATCGATCCTACGCGGCGCGCATGTCACATGGCGTGGCAAATGGCAAGATACGACGCTAATGAAGATGAGGGTGATTAATTGGAATTCCCTTTGAAACGTGGCGGTGAAAATCAGTCACCTAAACTGCTTGATTTAATCGGGTGTGCTGCACAGTTTTCTTTTTTTCATTCTACCATTTTTTGTACACATCTCCTTTATCTTCTTTTTCTTTCTCAAGCATTCTCTAGCTACCTTGTACCACTAGCTATGCAACTGCTACATGGCGTTCCACCTGGTGTAACAATGTACAACTGCAACACAAAGTGTGCACATATTCATGCTAAGCGGTGCGCATCTCATATCGCGTGGCAAGTGGCACTATACCATGGTAATGAAGATGATGATGATTAGGAGGAGAGGGAGGGTTTATTGGGATTCCCTTTGACACGAGGCGGTCACAAGCAGTCACCTAGCCTGCTTGATTTCACCAGGTGTGCCATACATGCTTTTTTAGTATGGCATTCTTTTGTTAAATCTCGGTAAGCTTCTCTTTATTCCTGAAGTTTTATCTACTTACCTTCAAACGGGGAGGTGACACAGTAAACTAGCCAGCTTGGTTTATTCAGGTATACGATACAACTCTTTTCATTCTAGCATTTTTGTATACATATTAATATTCTTCTTCTTCCTGAAATCTTACCTATCTATGTTAATAATAATAATAATATTTGGGGTTTTATGTGCCAAAACCACTTTCTGATTATGAGGCACGCCGTAGTGGAGGACTCCGGAAATTTTGACCACCTGGGGTTCTTTAACGTGCACCTAAATCTAAGCACACGGGTGTTTTCGCATTTCGCCCCCATCGAAATGCGGCCGCCGTGGCCGGGATTCGATCCCGCGACCTCGTGCTCAGCAGCCCAACACCATAGCCACTGAGCAACCACGGCGGGTTACCTATCTATGTTGTACCGCTACCTATGCAACTGCCACATGACGTGCCGCCTGGTGTATTAATATGCAACCCCAATACAAAGTGTGCACGTACCAACGCTGCGCGGCGCGCATGTCACATCGCATATCTCGTCGCGCACTAGCACGCGTTTATAGGACATCGTTTCCACTGCAAGCTAGCAAGCGTTGGCGTAGCTCAGTGGTAGAGCGCGGCTGACTCTCGCCCCTTGGGCCCGCGTTCGATCCCGGCGTTAACTGCGTAATTTTTTCTCATCGCGGCGATAGCTGCGACGGACACCGGTGGCGGACAACATCGCCAACCGAAACGGCTATTGGAATTAGCCCATAACAACTTACGCTGGAGAAATTCGAGCGTAAACATTCAAGGCCATAGCAATGTTTACCGTTGCACGAGCTCATCGGACGGTGTTTTAACACGTCACGGCGACATGCTGGCGCGGCGCAACAAGTGAGGCAACTGCTGCTGAGCAGTAGCAAAAGCTCCGGAGTAGCTACTACGCTTCTCACAACCTTGGTGTAATACGGAGCGCCACTTCCGGCTTTACAGACGTCCCGCCCCAATGGTCCAAATGCATGGGCGTAAAATGAGAGGGAAGGAAACACACCGGCGCTTTTAGATTGAAGTTTACTTTGTGTTCCGCTTTGTCGACTGTATGAACCACGGTGTGGTCACAGCCGCCCTGGAACGCATGCGCTGGCGTGCCAGCGTGGTCGCGGTGGGGTATACGCACAGAGGGGATCAGCAGGGCCTTGAGTGTTTGTGCGCACAGGACTTACCGCGCTAGAGGAAAGCAGGACGATGCTCTGGCTCCGTCGCAGATCCGACCGAGCGTAGTGTTAGCGGTGGGTGGCCGTTTTTGCTGCCAAACGCACGGCACGTGTCTGAGAGCGCACGCAGGGACCGCGCATCCGCCTATAATGCCCGCGCAGTACGAGGGCGGCACGAGCCGCGACGACGCAAGTACGCTTGGAGCATGCGCAGAAATGCAATTGAAATTTGACTTAGTGAACACTGCACAACGCCCGCCATGTGTCGAACCTTATGACGAGCTATTCACAGGCCGATGAGCGACAAATTCAGCTACGATTGGGCGGTCAGCGGCATAGTTTACTCATACTGGGTAAGTACACCCGCTTTCCTTATGTGATATTAATTACGACGTGTCTCCTTCACCTAATCAAAGCCACAGACTGCTTGTGGGTGGGCTGGCAGAGCGTTTGCATCAGGTGCAGCCAGACACACCAGATCACGTTCTATGCGCTGCATACGCAGTCTGTGTCCCCAGGTACCTTATTGGCTCAAAACTAGGAGCCACTTGCCTCGCAACGTAACGCGATTAACCACAGTGCTCTTAAATGTCAAATGAGAGGTTACGGGTACTGAAAATTCTAAACGCATGACGGTTACCTGCAACGTCACTTTCACTTGAGAAAATGTCAAATAATACACATTTGATCAGCTCGACTGCAAAGGCGATCCTGAGAATGCCTAAAGTGGAGCCGGATACAGTGTAATCTCTTGGTGCCGAAGAGGGTGAAATAGATGCACATGCTACGTGCTCTAATGAGCAAGTCTAACTTTTCTGCAGACAGGCGTAATTATAATTATCCTAGCGAATGAAAATAATGGTAACACCTCCCCGACCGGGAGGGGTTACCGGGAGGGTGCTACCGAAGCTCGGAATCCGCGGCTCTTCGTTGTAACGCCTCGGCTCCTCGCTCCCTCACGGCGAGGTCGGCACGTCGACGACGAGCCTTTTCTCGAGCGGGTTTCCGGCGGCATTCATGACACGCCGCCCGTTCTGCGGCCGAACGCACCACGCGCGGCCCGCTCCCGCTGCCGTTACTTCAACGCGGGCTTTTCTTCGGCAGCACGAACCAAATGCGGCTTTCCCGTCTGACTGCCGGCCCTGCACTGGAGGGAAAGGGCGAGCGCGAGGTGAGCGACCACGTGATCCCACCCTTTCCCTCCTGCAGAAGGAGGGGACCCCTTTGATTGGCTCGCACCTTGCACTGCGTCTACTTCTTCATGCATAAAAAACACGCTTCAAAGGGCTCGTGTGATCAACTCACAGTGATCGCTATACCGAAAGCCAGTGATCTACAAAATCCTGCTTTCGCTAAAGTGCTGCTCATGTGAGAAGTGTGCACGCGGTGCAGGAACCTTCGCCAGACTGGTCTCCTCTGTTTTGAATATGTAGCTGTGCCCGCTGTGTTATATATCTTCAGTGTTGTTTTCCATATAATAAAGAAAAAAGAACCGACAGTGGCTCAATGGATTAGCGCGGTGACTTCGCAACCCGTAGGTCGGCGGTTCGAATCCGCACTTTAGCAGGGAAGAAGGTTGGGCGTGTTGGTAGTTAAATCGTAAAATCGAATCCGCAGCCCGAATTGAATCCGCAACTATATCGAATTCGCAGCCCGACATGCAATTTTCCTTTTCGCGCGGCTTTAGTTTTTCCGTGCAGCGACACCAACGCCGACACGAGTGAGGCAATACAAGCTTCGCT
Source organism: Dermacentor variabilis (assembly GCF_050947875.1). Taxonomy (NCBI): domain Eukaryota; kingdom Metazoa; phylum Arthropoda; class Arachnida; order Ixodida; family Ixodidae; genus Dermacentor; species Dermacentor variabilis. Next base: position 142,898,457 of record NC_134572.1, read on the forward strand.
TGAATACAGTTCGCCTGGCTCGCATGGCGTTTTCCCATTGGTCGAGAGCATGACATGGCTCCCTTTGTTCTTATCGTGTAACTGCGAATGTAAACTGTAGTGTTCTAGGCAGATGTGTAAATTATCTTTCCTGCAGTGTGTTTTCGGCCCTCAAGGACAAATCGTTGAGACGTAGAAAGCTTCGCCTTAAAATCGAAGCCATTCCACTCTGTGAATGTGGGCCACCAGTGGAGCTGTAATAAAGACAAACCGTACCAGTGAGTGTAAAGGTTTATTTATTTTGGGGCTTTTCCTTTCCGCGTATGTAGAATACTCTGCAAACACGCGCAATCGCTTCTAATAGCTGCTCAATCTGTAGAGGTGTCCAAATTGAAACGCGCAAAGTGTCTCAAGACCCTGGCTTTCCAGCAAGCAATTGCTTGCCTGCCGTTCAAATGCGCTCAGCGACAGAACCCGGTGATCTTCCCACGTGAACTTTCAATTTTCCTCTTACAATGGCGAGGGCATTGCTGAATGAACCGCTATAGGGTTACTGTAAAGCAACTTCTCTGAAGCTAACTTTCTCTTTATTTCAGCTTGCCTGAAGCTTTTGTTAAACTCAACACAGGTGGATGACTCCGTGAAAAAAGAACAAAAAGGGGGAGGGGGGGAGGTGTTCATACGACAGTCCAAAACTCGCTTCATTGCGGGCGAGAGCGGCCTCGTCGAACCACCATCAGCCTCGATGAGCGCGCAATCAGAGAGGCGAGCATTAAACTACCGGGGTCACACGGCACCGCAGTGGAGCGAGTAATAGGGGCGTGGTAACCGTAATGCAGTTACCGTCGCTTGCTCGTGGTGTGAAGCGCGGCCAATTAGACAGGAATCACAGAGTACCCGTAGGGCGACACCAATGGGGCGCATTTCGGCTCTGCCTGCGCGCCAATTCTTGGGGGAAAAATTTAGTTTGAATGCTCTGTGCTTCATTAAATAGCATCAGCCGCCTACAGGCACAGTATTAGGGAGCTAGGCTACAAGCGGGGCACCTTTCTTCTTTGTGCATTTGTGCTTTCTTTCGCTACTTCTGAGGAAGTAGACGGGTGGTACGTGCGACGCTGTCGTTAAGCTGAGCATTAAACTCGAGTGAGTCATTTAAAAAGTGTGCCAAATTAGAAAAGAAATAAAAAAGAAAGTTTGCTGCTCGCACTGGAGGGCCCGCAGCTACTCCGAAATTTAGCACGAAACGGATTGGGTCACAAGCTCTAAAAGACAGAGCGCGAAAGAAACACGGGTACACTTCTAAGTACAAGCTCCCATATAGCGACATCGATCACACCTCTATTAAATGCAGTGTGCCTTCTCAGTAGAGACATATACGTATTATTTAGGCTATGCATATCCACAGTTTCCTATATCTTTTCTTGCAAGAAGGCTTCGAAGCGTTTATTTTAGGCAATATTTATACGCTTTGCTGGGCATTTCATAAAGGTGCAATTTATGGTGTCACGTCGCAAAGTGCGCGTTATGTATACGAGTGTTCCCTTGCGGGGACACGTACATTAGTCGGTAAGCAGGAAGCAAATGTTGCATCCTTAATATATCCATCATGCTGCTTCTTTTTTTGTAACATTGATCCAGGAGCATCCTCCCCGTAAAGTAGACCGCTCATTCGTAGCGATTTTACAAATTTAATGGACAGATGCTTACAGAAGCTTCTAACAAAAATGTGTAAATTAGTTACACAAGCGCAACACTTTTGTTTATTATAGACGAACAATATCGCTATCTGGCCTATGGCAAGATATCCAATCATTTGGAGAAAGCCAAGGTAGCTTCAGATAGAACCTGGCAGAGTTCAGGCAGATTTTATTCCGGTACCGAAGCCACAGCCTTACATATATCAGCGTCGGCGGTCGATCACATCAGCTCGCCATTTTTACTTTACATGGAAAGGTAAAGCGCCTGCATGCCAGCGTATTTTCTCGTGGCTAAATAATTACTCGAGTCCAGAACAGCTCCAACGAACGGACAGAAGAAAAAAAAAAGCGCCAACCGTCGCAGCTATGCTGCATCACCTGTGCAAACGAGTCTGAAAGGGGCGTTCAGACATTGGAGAAGAAAGGCGATTCTCGCTGCTGGTTGGCACAGCGCTGCGCCCCTCATTAAAGATTGATGGGGAGGGGGGGGGGCGCCAGGGTGCTTCAAAGCACCGGTCTCCTTCCGTGCCAGCTCGACCCTCAAATGGCGCGAGATACGGAGACCGGGCAGACTGGAGCCGCCGTTCGAGCGCGAAGCACGCATTGGGCGCCGTTTACTTCGGCTGCCTACGCAAATGGCTGGCACTGGCCGCTTTAATTCAATTAGGCCCCGCGCAGAGGCGGGCGCAGCGGCGGCACGCGGACTGTACCGGAGTGGATCCTGCACAGGCGCGGGCCGATAGTGGCCGCTTTTGTCGAAGTAGGCATTCCTGCTCAAGCTAAAGCTCTGGAACGTAATTATTCAGGACCGTTGAGCCCGAGAGGCGCTAAGACCCCGGCGGTGGCACACTCTTCTTTTTTCTTTCTTGCTCTATTAGCTACGTAACGATCCGAAGTTGCCATCGGAAAAAAAGTTACCACGGCCAAAGGAAGAGTGGCGTGAGTGGAGATAGCTGTTCAGCATTGAAGACGTGGCTAATTCCCTGATGCTGCAACCGATGCTTTGATGATCGTTTATTACCACCGCCGTCGGTGACTTTCGCGGCATTGTTTCTCGCGCTAATTTTGCGAGTGCGAGCTGTATCTTATACTGTAACATCCTGTGTTACAATCATCGAAAATCGCTAGTTGTTGACTCACTTGCTACGGCGTTGTGACCTGTCCAGCGGAATACAGCAAATTGAATTACCGTGCAAAGGGAGACGTATTTTCATGTCGTGGAATAGGAGAATGTCATTATTTAGTCATACATCTTTTAGTCATACTTAAACGTTTATTTGTTAAAAATCCTTCATATTCTCGTGACCCTTAAGATGACTCAATGGCGGAGCAGTCCCCGTAGCACCTCCACGGTAATAAACATCACCATGAAGTCGCCATGCCGGCAATAATATAAAATGACGCCATCAAGGAATGAGGAAAACAAACGCTCCTGGGGCAATTTCTTACATAGGGATTCTTCGCCTAAAAACTCCCGCTGAACGAAAATGCAAAGCGCGTGCTCTTACATCAATATTACTTTGGAAAGGAAACGCTGCGATGAGTGCTTTCGTGGACGATACAAGCATACATCACTAATAGAGCAACTGCGACTAACACTGCATTTCGATACTCTACGTAGACGGCCCAAGATAAAGTTAAGCGGACAGCGGTCCTCTTAAATTTGCTAACAGTTTTCACTGAACCGATAAAAAGGCAGCTTTGAGAAGACAGTATAGAAATAAAAAAAATGATGCCGGCTACTTTGCTGTCAAAACAATGCGACAGGAAATTGCATGGATATTCGACTAGGAGGTCGTCTGCGCGCAAGAAAAGGAAAGAGGAGGAATTTATAGGAAAGCAGAGAGGCGAGTATGAGCTTAAGCGCTCTCAGCCGCTACTCAGCGCTGAAGAAGGGGACCGAAAAAATTATGGAAGTTGGTGAGGGTAAGGATCGGTATACGATGGATGCTACTCAACACGTCAGCATAGATGAATCAGTCTTCAATCCGTTGCTGCGTCCTGGAGAAATTGCACTATGGCTTGTACAGTTAGTCCAGTAGATCTCGGGTAAGTTAGTGCTCATAATAAAGTCCTCCGAGAATGGTGTTGCCGTGATCGTTGCCATAGAAGAGGCTAAACTTTGTAGCCCCATATTTTGTACTAAGCGAAAGTTGAATGCGTGCGCTATTGTCTCTCGTGCGTGGTAGTTGTCGCAATTTTGGCTGCTCTTGCAGCCGATGAGGTACGCTTAGCACCTTGTGAATGCCCCACCACGTCGTATTCTGTGTCCCAAACTTATGTAGTAGCGTTTCAGGTTAGGCGGCTTGCTAAAGTTCGTTTCGGTGTCAAACTTGCGCGGGCGTTGGCGTTGATAGTCTGGTTGTGCCCTGTGAATGAATGTAATAGCTCTGTAACACGTCACCAAGCAGAGAGTTTGCGTCAGGTTCCGAAAAAGCAATGCATACTATGCTGTCATCAAGCAAGGCCACCTGGCTTCTGATCCGCCTTTCAGATCGCATTGACCAAGTAGGCAATAGAATTTCAGTTTGTTGGTCCTTTGTTGTGCAGTGTCCATAAATGCTGCAAAGTCGGAAGTTAAACTGAAATAAGTGTCCCTCAAAGTGCATGCGATGGTCTCCAACGTAGTCTTAGAGTCGAAAGCGCTGAGCACGCGCGAAGTCGTTGGTCGCAAACGAATCTCACTGTCCTGCTAATGTAAACTATTTCGGCAGCAGCTGAGGTAGATCTACGGTCTCACTTGAACCGTCGCGCTTTATTATACTCCTAAAGTAAGCTACGCGTTGTTTTTCATAGGTTCATACATAAATACTTATAAAATACAGTGATAATAACGGCTTTTTGTAGCTTTTTCTTTTCTTGACTCGAAGTGGCGCCAAGTCTCAGAGACGTCTTCCAGAGGCGTCAAAGTGCTTGGACTTGAAGCTGTCTTCTCAGCCGTCACTGCAGACTGTCTTCAATGCTGACCACACTCGGATCACTGAAAACGGATAAAGTTGGTGGCATGAATTGAAGGCGACGGTGGCAAGGAAACTTGGAGAAGCGACGTCATTTACCCTTCAGAGGCGCAGAGAGCACAACGGCTGCATAAAGGCAGTGTTAAGGGGGAAATATTTGAATAGTTCCAAACTATTGATCTTGTTTGCCGGTCCAGCTGACTGGCAAGGCTGGAAAGGTACGCACTCTAGCCAATGTAAAGGTGTCTCTAGTTAATGGTGTAACTGTAACTGGCATGTTTATGGCGTAGTAGCTGCTACGCTTACTGCGGGAAAACCAGCTTAATTCAATGGTGTACTTCATGTCATGATTTTGAAAAATTACCAGAATTCTTACTGGTTGCCTTCAAAGCCTGAGGCGGTGCATATGCAGGCTGTTCGCTCTGCTCTTGTAATGTTTAATGAAACAGAAATCGTTTGAAACATTGAGTAATGTGCGTTATCGATCTCAATGCTTCGTAATTTCGAAGAGCCTCATATTTACATTCCTTGCCTACATACAGAAATCATGGGATCACCTCACGAAGAGTACTTCATGACCTGACGTTAAAGATAAACCCGCCAACTTTTCACACACGCCAGTGCTACGGAAATCAGATTGATGTGGTTGAAGCGGTGTGGCAGGAAGTTTCATTTTATTTTTTGCCGCTCGTCTTCTTCAGCGGATGTTTAACGTGCCGTAAATTTAATGAGCAACCTCAGCGATATAAATTTCTTCGCTATTTAGTTTTACGAATGCGGTCTTCTAGTTCCCTTTCTAATTAAAAAAATCTTACGATCACGGCGGAGCTTCAGGTCGGGAGTGCTAGTGTCATTGGAGTTTGCTAGCTATCACACGTATCATTTGATAAGCCTTACCTCTCTCTTCTCTGTTCTGTGATAGACGATTAAGTTACGTGTATTCTGATATGAAAGAACTCAAGCAAGATTCTCGCTTCACAGCACAGCAATTGTGAGTATTGAACAACGTGCGATTATCAACTGCCGAAAATATGTCAACTTCGTGGAAATTTCTTTTCTTGTTTACAAATTTCATAGAATGGTTGAAAGAGACAGTTTCTGCGGATTCAGCTATAATGTATGTTCGTCTTAAGTGTCAGAAAAAATTATTGGATTAAAATTTAAAATAAGCTACATTCATAAATGATAAGCTACTGCAACATGGTGTCTGCTTTAAGAGGAAGCTTCTGATCGAGGGGCTACTCTTTAATTACATGTTAAAGGAGCAACGGTTCTTGTCGGCAACCACTGCACCAAATTCGGTGAGGCTTGTTGTATATAAGAAGAAGAGCTTAAACCAAGTGACTTTTACAAGCGGATGCTTGATTTAAGCCATGGATTTATTTTTATAAAGATTGAAAGAAATCTTAAATATCTACAAAACAGAACCATGAAATTTGTAACCTTGTGCCTCAGAAATCAATAACGATATCGCAATTCTGTAGACAGCATCTAACAGTACATCCAAAGCAGACACAATTTCTGTGTTACACGCCATTCCGCAGTATACTGTTCGTACATGAGTATGACTTCTACAAAATCCTTGTAGACATTTAACATTAATGTAGACATCCAACAAATTCACGTATGCTGTAAATTCATGTATGCTGTAATTCACGTATGCTGTAAATTTCTGTGTTACACGCCATTGCACAGTATACTGTTCGTAAGTTAGTATGACTTCTACAAAATCCTTGTAGACATGTAACGTTAATGTAGACATCTAACAAATTCACTTATGCTCTAAATTTATATATCAAATTTATGCGCTTTAGATGGTCTCACGGATCCAGTTGACAGAATCGCGATATCTGTTTCTAATGCAGAAGTACAAATTTGTAAGCTTAGGGCTTCCAAGTTTTTAAACTAACATTTTTTTTTAAAAAAGAACCTTCCGAAACACGTTGACGAGCTTAATCAGAATTTCGCTTCCGCCAGGCACTAATATTCAAGATGCTCTCTAGATTGTAAAAAAAAAATTCATTACTGTTGACCAAGGGGTTATCTCAGAAAAGCATTTCTACTTTTTACATGTACTTGAAAGAGGAGCAGCATCAAAGTTGGGCCCTAGGTAAACCTCCAGGTTCCCGGGAAAGCAAACAACGAAAGGTGGAACAAAATAATATATTTATTGAGCCTTGCGAAGACTATTCTTGTTGTTATTATCTGCTGCCAGTACAGTTTCCACCTATGGACAGGTGGAGGCGTAGAAAGTGGAGCCGTAGGCGTAACAGTATAGTAAACTCTGTAACTGGCCTTCCCAGCAACCGCTGAGGACGTCGGTGCGTTGCGCCCGTGCTCTTCCTTACAATAACTTCCCTGCATCTCATTTTTCTCGCTGTTCTGGGGAATGGATTCGATGTGTAGGCAGGCCCAAGCTGTAAGAGCGCGACTGGCTGAGCACGAGATAGTAGGTTGCGCTGCATGGTCATCAACAACGGGGGCACGCAAGGAATACGCACATAACTCTCACCTCACGGGAAATAGCCCTGACTTCAGTAGCCTTATCTTCAGATTAAGTAAGTAAGCGGCCAACAGTCTGTGAGCACTCAGTCAGCTATATGCGACCGAAGCACTTACGGCATGCTACCTACTGTTAAGAGCAAAGCCACGAGGAAAGTGTCTTACACAACACCACTGTAACCCGGAACCTGGCACAACGCTTAGCGCGACAACCCCTCCTACGTTGTGAGTGCGACAAGCTGTTTCAACGGTGTCAGAACGCCGTTGCATCTGTGGCATTGTCGCAAGATAAACACAGAAGGCCGGACTGATATGGCCAAATACAGAATCCACCTTGGGCTCTGCGGGAGAAGGTGCGAAGTTTGGCAGCGTGATGAAGCGGACTAGAATGTGTACGTTGATTGTGACTGCGTTAAGACTACAGCACACAAGAGCGGAGGCACGAGAAATACCGACACGTCCCTCTTAGTCGGTGTGGTGAGGAGGACCGATGTGTCAGTTTGTGTTTTCTGTCCCTGGTAGGTGTTCGTTCAGTCCTAGTTAGTGCGTGTAGCGCATAGCGCAAGAGTAGTGAATGCGCGAAATTTCGCTCAAATGTAGTTGACTGCAGCTGATCAGGTGCAGAACGGATGAGCACACTCCGTAAGAATGCAATACGTTCTTCCAAAGAGGATTTGATGTGAGCTACAGCAATGTTCTATACGTCTATTCACGAAAACCACAAATAATGTATGCGTCATTTTAAAGCCCAATCACTTGTGTGGAGGGTTATATTAAATAATGATGCGGGCCGCACGTGATGCTACTCGGGAAATAAGCGACGTTTTTACCGTGCTGAGTCATTGTCTCCTGCGCTCACACAATGTTACCGCGTAAAAATGGAGTGGTATGTTGAAACTCTTTTGTCGTCGGGTGCCTCAAAATCAGTAAAACGAAGAGTTGGCTTTGTGAGCTTAGTGAGTAAACCTTACATTAGCGACAGAAATTCCAACACCATTTTCCTTGACCCTCCTTTACTTAGCCCACTTTTTGTGCAAGAAAACCCTAATAACCTTTCAAAAGAGGTCAGAATGGTGTCATTTTTACAGAAGCGTAGTTATTGCCTTGCAAACCTCGCTGCTTAACTTTAGTGCGTATTAGGCTCCCTGGTCAGACCTATGATATAGTTGGGTTTACGACGCGAAACTTCACCGCTGTAGATTTATGTTGGGTGATATGCGTGCAACGTACTCGAAGACGGAGCCTGAAAAGAACTGCCCTCGCAAGAATATTGAGCTCATCATGAGTGCACATGTAATGTGAACAGCAGTTATGAGCTAGGGAACGACGCGATCTTGTTAGTTCGTTAGCGTGCTCGTTTGTTCGTCCCACTAGCTTCAGACACGGCCATCTAGCAACGCAAGAGTCCGCACGAGAATTATACAACTACGGGCTATGACTACGACATAACGCAGTCGTTCCTGCGTTTTGTCATCTACAACAAGGATGGCGTGATGATGAGGTTAAGGCCACGATGATGACAACAATAGCGGCAGGACTGTGACTCAGTTTAATGCCATTTGTGAGAGAGATCGCCCATCATATTCTGAAACTTGTGAGGACTGTGAATAGGGCGAACTCTTACCAATCTATTTTTTGCAGCACCACATTTAGACACGGACGGGCAAAATAACACAGGATATGTCGCCTTCCTCCACCTATTTGTGTTAGAGAGTGGTGCTGTAAAAGATGAATACTCTCAAGGTTAGGAAGGGTGCCCTACGCTTTTGTTCGCAGTCATCTCGTTAAAACACTGAGTTGCTTCATCGTAGGGATTTTCCATCCACCCATCATTCATAGGCAGTACTCGTTATGGGAGTGCCCTCTTGCGGTTTCATGGCACCTAAAGGTCTCCTGCCGATGGCCGGATTCGCGGATAACAGAAAGCAATTCAAAGCTTTCCACAGCAAAAGGCCTGCAGACTAGCGCATGCTCAAGGTTAGGTTCCAGAAGCTAGCATACTGCGACAGATGACAAAAACCTACTGTCGAGCTCACAATGCGCGTGCTCTATGAGTGAGTACGACGGACGTAGTTCCCGAAGCGAACTCTTCTGCAGTGCACGTGTACACGTTTTCCGTAGGTGCTTAGAAGGGCAAGATATTTTGTTAGCTCCTAACGATATCTGCATATAGTATGGCATACGTGTCTGCGAGGATTAGCACTAGGGCTATTGTGCAAGCCTATAGGTAAAGCTATGTCGCTCTAGACTAAGTATTTCCAAATGCTAGAGGGTGTATCTCTGATGCAGTCGCCGGAGTTAGTGATTATGTTTTAAAAACAGACCTACGAAGGGTAAAGGTTATTTGCTGGAAGTTATTTGGCAACCATAAAGTCACTGAGGGAAGCAAGAAATTCGCTAGAGATGTCGTGTACTGTTGCAGGGGCGGTATAATGTGACGATATAAAAATAAAAATTTCCCTCCGAGCTCCAATTACCCCTGTACTTCGCCAACCGATTCCATCTTGCGCCTGCGAATTTCTTAATTTCATCACACCACCTAGACTTTTGCCGTCCTCTACTGTGGTTCCCTTCTCTCGGCACCCATTCTTTAATCCCAACAGTCCACTGGTTATCTAACCTACGCGTTACATGACCTGCCCACCTTCTTTTTTTATTTTAGTGTCGATTAGAATATCAGCTATGCCCGTTTGCTCTGTGATCCACACCGCTCTCTTCCTATCTCTTAACGTTACACCTATCATTTTTCGTTCCATCGCTTTTGTTGCGGTCCTTAACTCGTTTAACTCAGTCTCCAACTTTCTGCCACATATGTTAGCACCGGTAGAAATCAATGTGCCGAAAAAATTGATAGCGTCTGCTATGGGATTATCCGTCTCCAAGAGAGAGACCGAAGAAAGAGGGAGAATAGGGACGTTAACCAGAAAGGAAAATTTGGTTTGCTGCCAAACACTAAAACTCGGCGGAAGTGAAAGGTAAAAAAGTAGCGAGACAAGGAGCACAGACAAATGAGAACACCAAAGAGCAAATCATAGTTTTCCAGAAGCGGGTTGTTGAGAACAAAAGCCAAGGAAAAACTAGTGCATATATACGCCTTTTTGGAGAACAAATTAGCTTGCTCTCTGGCGGATAACAGTGCTGTTCAGGTAGCATTAGGCACAGGAATCCATACCATAGGCTTTCTAGCAAAAGGACCAACTCTGCTTTCTAGACCATGTTCTGAAACTTGAAACGCATCAATTGTGCTGGATGCACTAACCTCGCTTGCAAAATTACTTGCACTTTTCATCAAACATTCGAAGCTTTTGATAAGGACTGTCGGGCGTGCTGTTTTAAAGAAAGCCCTTCTTCGGTCTTGCCGCCATCAAGCAGTGCCCATCTTCTAAGCTCAGCTGGAGCTGCTCATGGCCACCAGTTTTCCGGACCACTTCGTTTGCAGCATTGCGGAGACGTCCTTGTAGTGTTTGCACCAAGCATTTGCCATTCTTCATTCGTTTAAAGAAATTCGCAAGACAAAGCTTCTAGTACTCCCCATTATTCATGGTCTTTCCCGCAATCTAATGAATGCTGCAGAACGCACCTTAGTCGTGGTTGCTTTGGCAGCCAAGAACTCACTTTGATTACTATGAAGGATTATCCACAATGCGAGTTCTCCTCGACAGACCTGTGACAAGAGCCATTCAGAGTTATTAATTCCTTGCTAGACGCGTGCGGTGTACGAACTACCGCTTTCATGTGGCAGGCCATACATCGGGCAAACAGGACGTTTTGCATACGACCACGACCAACTCAGGAGCAAGCCATGCGTTGTGAGACAAAACAGTAAATAATATGGCTGTCCACTGTGCCAAGCGCGAGTTTGTGCGCACGCACAAGGAGTTATCTCAAGCAACGAGCATGCAAAATGTTCTATGCCTTTGCTATGCATTGAAAGGTGACGTCATGTCTCAGCGTTTCGTCTGTGGAGCTACGCGATAGAGAAATCCCCTACATTTACTGTGTTCTTTTTAAGATGTTGCTTTTCTTGATGTTGTTCTTGCTTTTCTCTTTTGTCAGCCATCATAAGCCACCTTTGATAAAATAAATATTGTAGTAGTTAGCACACTGCCATATCTTCCTGTACTGTACCTATTTAATGCTGTTTGTTTCCAAAGCCCATACTTGGTTTAATCCCCCAGAATCAACGTCTCACTCTAACACAAGGGGTGTGGAGCCTTAAATGTGTTTATATATGTCTCGCACTTCATTGTGCATATACCTCTGCCGAGAATCTTCGCGAGACAAGCATCATACTTGTCTTTCGTACTGTCCATGAAGAGAGAAAACAGCTACAGAAAAAGCATGTGCTTGTGTCATCCGCTAATTCTCCTACCTCGCTGACTGAAACACGTATTCAGTCACTTTTGAGGCAACTTTCCTCGGATCAATATGTTGTTATCAATGAAGCTACGCGGGTACAAGCCGCGCATCCCAAAATTTCTGAGCAAATTTTGTTTAATGTCGATGTCATGTACTGTCGTTTTACTCTTGCGTTGCCCTCACGCCAACTGTCTCCTGCTTCGCTTTCATCTGTACCGAGACCCAGACAAGAGCAGTTCTATTTCCACTTTCAAGCACTCAGGGAAAGAGCCGATCCATGGTTTGCCCTGAAATTGGGATGCAGGTCACTTCACATAGCCATAAGCCAAAATGTTGGCGAATAAGCCAAGCCGGTGCCGTAGCGATCACTAACGGTTAATTTGTATCGGTGGCTGCTGCGTGGCTGAATTCATACTGAGAACACAACGTACATCCGCAATTCTTTAATATTCATTGTTATAAATTAAGAGACATTAACTCTCCCAGCTGGGCGAACTGCCGGTAAATGAGTTGTGCTATGATTATTTCAGATAGTTAAGGTCTCAACAAGAAGAACCTCTTCCTACCGACACTATTGTCGAACTGACGCCTTCGCATAAGCGACGATCTATTTCTGTCTACCATTTTATAACTTTTCTCAAGTTTATTACAGGTTTTACCCAACGGGCAATACTGCCCACGTGCGCACCATTCTGAACAGTCGAAATATGAATGCAATAGAGCAAGAAAGAACAGAAACATGCGGAAGTATTCATGGCCTGATGTCTAAAATATCGAAATGAACAGAAATAAATGAAAAGATGAGTGAAGCCCGTCAATTATTGCATTCAGGAATAATTGTGAATGTGTAGCAGCAGCAGTAAAAAAAAAATTCTGCCATAGCGGACGCATTTCGATGGGGGCGAAATTCGAAAACACCCGTCTACTTAGATTTAGGTGCACGTTAAAGAACCCCAGGTGGTCGAAATTTTCGGAGTCCTCCACTACGGCGTGCCTCATAATCAGAAAGTGGTTTTGGAACGTAAAACCCCATCATTTAATTTAATTTTTTTAGGTGCACGTTAAAGAACCCCAAGTGGTCGAAATTTCCGGAGTCCTCCACTACGGCGTGCCTCATAATCAGAAAGCGGTTTTGACACGTAAAACTCTATAATTAAAAAAAAGAAAATTATACAAAAGTGCATTTCGAATGGTCTTCTCTATAGAAGCTGTTTTCTTTCATCCTGTTCATAGATTAAGATTTTCTGATGCGGCTGATGTGTAAGCGTCAAGTAAACTCTCCCGTGGGACCGAAAGACAAAGGCAAAACTGTGGCGAATACTATTTCATTAAAATGCTTTACATCCGCAATTCTCTTTCAGAAAAGAATTCTCTTTCAGAAAAGGATTTGGTAAATGAGTTGTGCTATGATTATTTCAGATAGATAACGTGTAATAGAAACGACAGCACTGCTTACCAGAAACTGAAATGGCATTTATGAGAATGCAAGTTTGCTTAATTTGCACAAACTAACTTAGCTATTTAACTTCTACGTGTTTCTGAGATATTTACTGAAGTCTTCTTGTAAAATATACAAATATCGCTCCGTCCACGAACGCGAAAACCGTTATTTCTTAGAGACATTCTTTAGTGTCCACTCAAAGTTAAAAAATTGACTAACCTATGCTTACCGTCGTTTTGTCTCATGCAACGTGATTGCTATATTTGCGGCTTTTCAGGTGCCTCTAAATGTTTAAGATGAAGGAAACCTTGTTCGAAGCTTATTGCTACCTTGAGGGTGTGAGGCGAAGTCGAAAAAAAAAGAAGGAACAAAGACTAGCATCATTCCGGAAAGCTTGCACGTCAATGGAAAACGCGTCAATGGTTTTCCCTTTACCGCTCTTACAAATTGCTTCTGCGGTTTCGCACACCACTTGGGGCAAACGTTGTTGGCGGTACCAGGTTTTGGGCATGCTTCCCGGTGCACAGTTCTTTGGGCGAGGCCCAATCGCTGGCCATGTGCAGTGTGAAATGTAAAACTTGGAACGTATTACTCGTGATGTGCTTGAATGCAAAGTTTCATTTACCGAAATTTGTATCGCAACTAAGTGAGCAGAATGCACTGCGCCTCTTGGCCTTTCGGCAACTAGACAAACATTTTTAAGTCTAGGCGCGTTGCAAGATGACACGTGACATTTTTTAGAACCCACAAACTCGCAAAGTTCTTCGGCCTATCTTGTATTTCTCAAAACAATAAATACAGAATACACCCTTAGTGTGCCAGTGTACTTCCCAACAAAGACTAAACGGTGTGAACAACAACGGTTTCTGCAACCGCGGAGCTGATGCACTTTTGAAATTAGACGTATTCAATTTCGGTCTAGGGGCACGCTTGCCGAAGTCGCATGCAACAAAACTGTTTTATAATGTTCTCGCTTCTGTCGTTGCAACCGTACTACGCACGCGGCCAACTTCGATATCGTTGGGTCGAAGAAAGAAGTTATTATTCGATCATGAATATGTCGCGTGCACCAATGGAAGCGTAGTCGCGCCACGCACGATGCAGTCGGAGTTCAATTTATCCTCTGGTTGGGCGTTCAGAGAGGCACAGCTGGACACAGCTGGACAGTACGTTTGTCGGTCTGAATAGGAGTGGTCACGTTTAACAGCTCTCTGAACCAGAGTACGTATCATCCACAAAACTCAAACCTTTGCTCATGAGCGATTATAAGGTCTTATAGTCTGCATTTTTTTTTTCGGAAATTTCGTGCTTGCTTGGTTACGGTACCGCTGCGCTCGAGGCATAGCGTCTTGAAATAGCGTGAGGAACTCGGGCCTGAAAACACAGGGATGCTAACGGCTTCGCCACACGGCGAGCCCGGTACGAGCAGAAAGTGAGTACGACTGCAATATCTGACAGTAGGGCTCCCACTAGTTGTAACCTATTTTAAGTGTGTAAGCTACCATATTGCACGAATGGATGTCATTTCCTCACTTTGGCACCGTTTTGCAGAGAAAGTGAGTCGTTACGCGATCATTCATGCGTCGCGTGCGATTCGGCGCCATTGTAGCGCCATGCGTGACGCCATCTGAGGTGCATTTAGCCTCGCACGCTGCGCTCAGAGAGCCGCACACCTTTTTCGATCTGAGCAGGTCCTGTTGGAGAGAGGTCACCAAGCCATAGTCGATATAAGTCATCGAACTGCAACCGATGCCCACCAGAAGTTAACAGCAGGCCTACATGTGTGCAAACCATTGCAAAACGTTTATGCTTGCTCAGTCAGCTATGGCGTCCCTGCGTTTGACACGTGTGGCTCAGCAGTGCCGTGAAGAGACTCAGTCAGTAAGACAGAAGGATACCTAACGCATTGACCATGGGCGGATCATGTCCGTTTCTATAGGTAGCGCTAGCGCAAAAGATTGAGAGAGGCGCAGCAGCCCCAACCATTTACGAATACGGTGGGCTCGACTGGCGCAGGGAAGTCTCTGGTGTCACCAGTAGGGGGGTCATTTCTGTGCCCCAGCGCCCTAACATTAGCTACGAAACAAACGGGTGCAGAACGAGTAGGGAGCGAGCACGATCGCAAAACTGGCCCGTAAGACCTCCAACAGGCATAGCTTAACCACGTATATTATATACGCTTTCTAAGGCGTGAATGAATGTAAATCGGACATTTGGTTGCCTTATTTCTGTGCCTTATGGTGCACATACAACTTCTGCCACACGCACAAGACGTTTCGCAAATCCCACTGTGGCTGGGTCCCTGATACAGCCGACCAAACTTTTTGGATAAGGTGGGTGTTCACAATGTGAAAATACTCAATAACATTGAAACATCAAAATTTGCTTGGGCAAACAATGACTTCTTGTAAATTAAGCTGATCGACTAATAATATACAGTGTAAAGAACGTTGGATAACTATCTATGAAATTAACCTCTTTTATCAATGGGGATGCGTTTTGGAGCAAATGATTACGCAAACCCGGAACTTTAATTACTGATGACCACTTTACAAAAGGTGATGTTTAGAATGACCACCGAGCGCCATGTCTCGCATAAAGCTAACGTAATGTGGCATGTCTGTGAGCAAGCTAGTCATACAAATTGTCGTGCTGGATGACAATAGCAGTTTCATGATTTGAAAGAAAATTCTCTTTAGCATGGGCTATTTTTTCTCAGGAAATGTATAGTAATACCGTCATAAATACTATTTCACCTAGTTGGGGATACGTGTCGAGCTTTGTTTGTTCTTGGCGTGTTTTATATTTGTATAAATTGCAAGCTTCTACCACGCCATGCAGAACTTCTCCAAACCCTTGATCAAGTCGAGTTAGTGTGTAGGATTGGTATGCACTAACAGCCAGCACGTAGTTTACTTCATAACTGGATCATGCAATAACGTCTTAACAATGGCAGTCACTCATTAGTAAAACAGCCACCAAAGAAAAAAAATTGCGCCAGCACATGATCGTCAATATCAGTGATAGCTTTGTAGTGTAATTTGCTTCATACCATACCATCCACAAATCACGAAAGCTTATGAGCACGTCAGCACACACATGAAGTAGCAAGCTCACTGTCAACCAAAACTCAAAATAATGCCATGACATAGTATATTCTGTAATCACAGTACCTCAGTTGAAACTCCCTAGTGAACCAGCCCGCTATCCTTCGTATCAAAATAAAGTGTTGCGCAGAGAAAACCACTCCTGTTTTGTTTCTCCCTTGGCGATTTATGTTGGACTCTTTGCAGCTAGCCCTTACGATAGTTTCAACGACATGAGATTTCACTAGAGCAGTGCATAGAGATCACATTCTAGGCGGCCGAAGTTGAGAAGTAGGGCGCACCTTGCAATTCGTTGAACACATAAACGATGGTTAAGATAAAGGGCGCCAAAGCAAGAAAGAAAACACGCAAAATGGGTTTGATTTACGCAAGAATATTGCAAGTAAAGAACGCTCTCGCTCACGGCTTTCTTCAGCAAAACATAATTAGACTGATAACGGTGGTTAAATAATGATCCTCTTATGTAACACTTTTTCCGTACTTTGCTCTGTGCAAGTTATTATATACTACAGCTGTTGCGTCTTTGTCCCAACACTATCTCATTGTTGCGCCTATACGTTCTTTGAGGTACTGAGCTCAATGTGAAATATACCATAAAGAAGCAAAAAAAAAAAAAACAAAGAAAGGGCAGCAACTTCATGAATATTGCACCGCCGGTAACGACACATGCCACTGAATCTCTTCCGTTATCTATAGGTCGAACTTCTGGGTCAGTGAGAGCATGCATGCAGATTTATTGGTACAAATGACATGAAATATTTCATAGCTTGCCTTGTTTGTACCTGCAGAAAGGACTGCATTCTCGAAATGTGCTTGCGCCATATTATATCTAAACGGAATAAGCGCTGCCTGTACTTCACAGCCATTTTTCAAATCATTCGTGTGTTACCAATGAAGACAACCTACCAAAGGTTGTGTGCCAGATTTAGTGCTGCTTGCGTGCTCGGCACAATGCACTTTATTTAGCTGCTCCCTCACGTAAAACTCCCCGCACTTTCGGTACAAACGTTAATGGAAAACACTGCAGTCATTACAGGTGCTTCGCTTATCGCCTATAACATCAGTGGTACACGGGAGCACGAAAGTACGTAGAACCTCCGCGTGCAGACGCAAATGAAGGGGCGACGCTCAACCTTGATATTTTAATCGATAGACCTTCTACCGAACGACAGTCTTCGCGTCGAGAGTGCTAAAATAACTTCTTCGAACTGTCCGAACCGTCCCCATAAGAGCCGGGAATTAAGCCGCCACGACCACGTATTGAGCGGCGGCGGTTTCCGCACCCCCTCCCTGCATTCGCGCCGGCAAAACTGAAGGACCCCTCCGCGAGCGCCTGCGACGTCGCGGGACGGAAAGTCCTCCACGAGGGGGCACCTGAGCCCAACCGTCGGTCTCTGACGTCACGCGCCGCTCGGCAGACCGCGTGTCCCCACGCGGACTCTCAAAAAGGAGCTGCGATCGACTCGCGAGCGCGAGTGAACGCCGCGCTGCGGTCGAAGATGCGTCGCTCAGCTTAGCGCTTCCTCCTCAACGGCAATTCGTCCGCTGCGACGATGAGACGACTGAAGGAACGGTCGCGCTCGGAGGCTGCGATAGGGAAGCGGCCCCGCTGGCGCTGTGCTCTGGCGGCGTCGACATCGCCGCGAGTCTCATGAGCGGATTTGAGCTCGTGCTTTAAAAAAAAAAAGTGCTTCGGTATATATCTGACAATCGCGCACGATTTGCGGCGGATACGTCACATGGCAGACGTGATGTGGCACGTGAGGGGCTTCGGGACTTGGCAGCTGCCTTGACCCCATTTTCTCCAGCGAGGAGATATAGACGCAGTGCCTGCAAACCTTGCCGGGCGATGAAGTACCATCCGTGTGCTCTCTTGCTGTTCATGCTGCTATCGCTGCCAGGTGAGTTGTTCCCGATTCCCGATTGTTGTAACTTCACGTGTCCACTACTTGCCCCATCCTCCAAGACTTGAATATGCTCACAGGCTCTGTCGCTGTCATGTGAGCTTGTGTGTCCCTCTGCTTAGTAAGTATAACAAAACATCGTCCCTCTATAAGCTGGTCTTATACATGTTCAGTAATACTCTGCACCCAGACATCGCTACTATGTTGGGAAGCCTGCCGCGTCGAAAAAACGTAACAGTACTCGTGAGCCGCACTTTGTAGCACGTACACAGACATCGCTTGTATAACGCAAGCTACATTCTGGCGACAGCCACAGACTGTGTGTCTGGGAAAATGCGTGGCTTCAGGTGCATAAATTTTAATTTAGGACAGAGTTCGCGCTGCGTGGTAGCGCTTGCGACACTGTGTTTATTTCAAACTTGGCTTCCATGCGAGTGAACTCTCACTGCGACGCAGTGCTAACTTCCTTCATGTTTTTTTTTATGTCTTCGTAAGAACTTTATACCATATAGTAGGATTAGAAATCGCGCTAGTACCACAGCAGTGCTCGTGAAAAAGATATGCTCCAGGCTAATTTCGCAATTTCAGGCGTGCTGAAGAGCCCTTGCAATTTGACAAAACAACTGCAACATGACAAAGCATTATACTGAGACAATAATGCAGCCTGTTCTTTCGAGAAGGGCCGAAACGGTGAAAAGTGCTTGCCGCTCGCGGTAATCTTTGAACGTCAGCACAACTTCCATAAGGCCCCATGAAAGACACAAGAACCCTTTGTGTACCCCCTTTTCTTGGCATGACCTCAAGTTTCTGCATCTCAATAGTTCGAGTTTGAGGACAGCGGTGTCTTGCTCGCATTGGTTCTAGCACCGCAAGCCTAGCGGTCGTGGCAAAACTGTTCAAAGCGTTGCACGCCTGAAAGGCAGGACATCTGGCCGAAGGGCTGCATTTACTCGTGCTACAAAATGGTGGGTTTTCGATGGTGGTGTTCCAACCGCGAACTTCTCGCATCCGAGCCGTACGCTCTGCCAACTTAGTGACGACTAAAAACTTCGGCGTTGCCTCTGTGGTTTATGTTCGTTTGGACGCTATTTAGCAACTGCACGCTATAATTGCAGTATAAAAGATCACTTATAAATGATCACTTCTGAATGATCATTTAAGTGCGCGTACTCCCTTTGGAACAGAGCTGCTGTCGAAGTTTGCGCCTAATCAGCGCGATACAAACCTCCCCGGAATTTGTCGCATGCACCTTCTCCACGAAGGCTATTAATTTTTTTTTATTCAAAATACTCCCAGGCTCCAAATAGGAGTATTGTGTGAGGGGGGCATGTAGAGAAAATGAAGGATACAAAAAAGCAGCTCATGCATCATTATACTATGGGTAACAGTTTCACAGGACGCAGAGAACTAATGAGAAGTATAAAGTTACATATATAAGGCCAGAAAAATATTGCACAGTATATGCAATCTATGAAGGAACATTGAAATGGCGGCTAAAAGGGTGACTAATGAAGTAAAAAGAAGTGAATAAAACAGTTAAGAAAACCAGAGCAGTACTTGGTCTTTGAAGGCCGCAGAGCCATGAAAGGCAACGATGCGATCAGGAAGATCATTCCAGTAGCTTATGGCACGCGGAAGCGCTGATGAATTAAAAGCCGTGGTTCGGCCAAATATGCGCCTAAAGCTGTGGCGATTACAAAGACGGCGGGATGTACGATGTGGTTCGGTAAGGGGAAGGGTAGTAGGATGCTGACTATGAATTATTTTGTGGAAGAGACAGAGCAAAGCTACCTTCCTTCGCAGCTCTAGTGTTGGGAGCGATAGCGAGAACTTCAGGTTAGTAACGCTAGTCTGCGGGTAATATTTCCTGGTTATAAAACGTACCGCGCTGCTCTGAATTCGTTCAAGTGACTGTATTAGATAGGCCTGATGCGGTGACCATATGGGCGAGGCGAATTCAAGTTGAGGACGAACAAAAGTCAGATAGGCTAGTTTTCGAGTGGTTAAAGGGGCATCTCGAAGATTACGTTGCAGATAGCCAAGAGTACGCGATGCTTTGGCGGTCATTTTATTAATGTGAGTCTTCCAGCAAAGATTGACAGTGAGATATACGCCAAGGTACTTGTATGAAGTCGCGTGCGCACAAGGGTTAGAATTTAGTGAGTATGGGAAGGCTGAAGGCGTCTTTTTGCGGGTAAAAGTCACAGTTCTGCATGTGTCAGGATTCAGCGTCATTTGCCACGATGTGCACTAGTTAGTGATTTGATCTAAGTCGTTCTGAAGTTCAAGGTGTTCAGAGGGTGAGCTGATTTTCCGATATATTATACAGTCGTCTGCGAAAAGTCTAATGGTTGAAGTAATGTTAGACGGCAGGTCATTGATGTAGATTAAAAACAGTAATGGACCCAAGACGCTGCCCTGGGGAACACCGGAGGAGACATCAGTTAAATCGGATTCATATCCGTCGACGACGGTGAACTGCTTACCAAATGACAGGAAATTACGCGACCATGAGATCGTTGAAGAATGTAAGTGCAACGGCGATAGTTTAGCTATTAAGCGGGAGTGTGGAACACGATCAAATGCCTTGGAGTAGTCAAGAAAAATGCAGTCAGTCTGGAAACCTTCATCCAGGTTAGAAAAAAGTTCGCTGGTGAATTCTATTAACTGCGTGTCACACGAATATCCCTTCCTAAATCCATGCTGGTTTGGGAAAAAGAAGTTATTGCGTTCAACGTAATGCGCGATGCCTTATGCGACGATGCGCTCAAGAAGTTTGCATGCGATACAAGCTAGAGATATCGGACGATAGTTGCTGTCATGGTTTATATCACCAGCTTTAAAAATGGGAATAACTTTAGCGATTTTCCAATCATCAGGTATTTGTATTTGCAATCATCAGGCTAACTGTAAGCATTCATTTAGCGATACTATGTGAATAGAAAACTGCCCGGTACAAAAAAGAATAATGAAAAACGATATCCCTAGGATAGCAGTAATGAAGGTCTCAAGCTGAAAGCTCTATGCTTTCCGTTCCAGCAGCAAGCGCTCTACTAATGCCGAAGCGCTCTTTACAGGCACTGAGGCAGCGAGTGCATGGCATGAAAATATCACGTCGGGAATACGCGACGAGTTTCGGTTTATGGAAGCGATGCGGTTATGAGTGGTTATCCAGTGAATACGGCATGTCATGGGTGCGAAACTAGCTGCTGCCATAAAAAAAATGAATAACATTGCAAAAAAAAGTGAAATATTTCACCATTTACCTTGTGCCATTTTTTTAAGCCATACAGGGCTTGAGAAAAAGCGTCACGCCTGCTATCTGCCGTCGCACTCTGCAGGTATTTTACGTAACGTTAGGAAAAGCTATTTCAGCCGTGATTAACGAAATTACCCTCGTGATTTTCTGAAAACCGATGCAGCCACGCATGGGCAACAGTTCAGAGTGTTTCCTGCAGAAGAAAGGCTTCGATAGGCCAGACAGCTATAAAAAAACATACAGTAAATTTAAGCGCTTGCTTTACTTGAAGAAAGTTTGAGCATCGCTGTACATGCGGCAGTCACTCAACAAGCAGCAGAGGCGGAAGTCTTGGCTTTGGCTAATAAAAAAGTAACTGAACGTAGGGTCATGCGTAAGTCAGACTGATCCCTGCCTTCTGGGCAGTACAGTCGCGATCAATTTGAAGGTGATCGCGCGAGCATCGACCGGCGGGCCTTCCAAGTAGCATAGCGGCCGATTTCGGAACTGCGAAGATAAAAATTGCGTGGCCTTCTTCCCCTATTATGCTCTTCCAGGCTGCAACCATCACCCCCAAGACCAACTCGCCACATTTTTGTGTTTGTTTCCCTTTCATGGCAATGATCTGTGTGCGTCGCTTCCTCATGTATATTTTAGCTAGCAATGACGCCTCTGCGCAAAAGCTCATAACGCAATCGAAGTGAATTCGCAGGTTATGCCGTGAACGGTGACGGGAGTGGCAGCTTTTCAGGGAACTCCAAAAGAGAGAGAGGGGAGCTATCTGATGTTTCCCTCTCGACCGACGGTTATGACGTAACGTGGCGCTGCTCCTAGTTTTGGTCGCCGCTCGAGCGATCACCTTCAAATTGATAGCGACTGTACGTGTGACCGCCACTGCGATGCACGGTAATATTGGAAAGAACATCGTGACTAGCTATTGAAGCCACCTGCAATAACGGCAAATTTTCAGAGGGATGCTAGAACGTATTCATTTTATTTCTTGCACACTTTGAGAATCACGGTGCATCCTTTCTGCATCGCACTTTTGGTGGTATCCTTGACGTCTTGCTGCATAACACATTGATTGAAGAAATATTCGAAATGCACCTAGAAGTGATTGCATTTATAGTGGCAAAAAATAAAATTAGTTTCTCACCATTCACTCTCCTACGGTACAATTTGTGGGATTCTTGTGATAAGATCTCAATGTGGCGTCTAGCGTGAAAGAATAAATTTACATCTGCAGGTTCTTTCATGATCTTTCATTGCTCTTTGATTTGGAAATAGAAAAAGCAGCCATGGGTTTATACGAAATAGTAAATGATTTCATGCCAAATATATCACTGACATTTTGGCACTTGCATGGAAGACATTGTATTGAAGAGCATTTTCCAGCTGCGCAAGCTTGGTGAAAAATGTTCAGTCTATGCAAATTATTGCTTCTTTAAGTTAGAAACTGTCAAGCTGGCGTCATTCTTTTTTTTTTTGACATCACACAACACCGAAAGACCGCCTCTCGTACGCTGGAACACCTCGTTCAGTGTTACCCAGCGTCAATGTCCCACTCATACATTCTATGTTACACAGTGTACAGTCATATTTGTCACAAAGTCAGGTGTCTTTTAAATAACGCAGCAGTGCTCTCATATCGGCTCGCGCTGATGTTCTTGTAGGCCGGTTTCGATAACTATATGCGATACTTTCGCAGGGTGCGTGACAGCGCCCACAGAAATTGTTCTGTATTGTATGTTTGTGTGTGTAACGGGTGTGTTTTTCTTTTGTTTTCGTATTATTTTGCTCTCATCTATCTCATCCGTATCCCTCTCCCGGTACAGGGTAGCCAAGAAATAATGGTTAATTCCCCTGTCTTATTTTTGCCGTTCTCTCGCTCTCTCATTTCGGCACAGAACCTTAGTATCGCTGTTTCGCTAAATCGCAGCATTTGTATATCAAAGGTGAAGTTTAACATTTCTTGATTGGTTAGTGCAGTGTCTCTGGGGTTTATAGCTCCGACAGGTATGCCACTTCTTATTAGCAACAGTTATTGTGTTTTAGCTGACGTGCTTACACACGGGAAGAAATATCACATAATTACATCTCTTGACACCGTTTTGTTATCTTCAGTAGTGGGCGTTTCTATGTAGGTTTCCTAATACATGTTACTCAAATTACGCATGTGATAGGGTATACTCAAGATGCAGAGTGGTCTGAAAACACGGTCCGTGTTTGCCATTTTGGGAACAGCTTAGACCGCCAGGGGACATCATGTTGTGTGGTTCGGCTATCTTTGCCGTACCTCTATTCAGGTCTGTAAGGTGCAATAATCACCCTGATCGTCCAATGGATAAACGAAACCTAATCTCTTTCTTCTGATATAAATCAACGAAGCCACGCCAGCAGTTATTTGCACTATTGGGGCTCTATAACGTCAAGCTATTCCAAACTTTTATATTACAATTCTGCAATCAGCCCTCAGGCATATGGTCAAAAACTTTTTTAACCACCCCCAATTTCTCCTTTCTGTCACGCGACGTCACGAAAACCGCGATAGCTCCCGATCTGATATGATGCAAACACACTGATTACGTATGACTGGAAAGAACAAAAGAAAAATGGTTGTTTATGATTCGACGCCTTTTCGCCATTAGCGATCCGCTATTGGTGAAAAGTTTTTGAGCGCACCCACTTCACCTGCCTGTCACTCAACGTCACAAAACCGCGAGAACTCACCACGTCAAAGTGACATGTACGCGTTAAAGATGCATTAATATGCCGAACAAAACTGAGTTTTCTTCAGAGTAGGCACAGGCTGCCCAGTCCCGAAAGGAATAAAAGATGGCTGCCGCCGATGGCTCAGGCACTGGTTACTCGCACCATTCGGAGAGCATTGGCTTATTTGCATACAATAAAGCTTTCTGTGTGGCTGTGTGACCTTTTCGAGCACTTTCGGCATGTTTACGACCTCGTTGTGCCAACTATTCTTTGCTGAGGATCCGTTTTAGCGGCATTCTTAACCTTCCGCTGCATACCGTAGTGATTTTTAAACAGCAACCGCAAGATAAGTAAGTGAAAGCGGACCAATAGCAGACGCCGGCACCAACCTCTTCATCCTGTTATCGATTTTTAGTGTACTGGCTCGGCCCCATCAAATCTTTCTCCAGTTGAGCGTGTTACTCGCCTCTTGTCAGCCAATTATATAAGACAAGCCGCTAAGTGTAGGCAATGTTATTCGTTTTTAAAGCAAACCAAAGGGACCTCCTATAAACGAGGAGAGCGTTTTAGTGGTCTACTGAGACAACGCTGTGGGTCACTGCCCGATGCTTGCGTGTGCGGCTACGTAAGTTTGACGTCAGGAGATTGGAATAAAAACATATTAGGATAGTTTTACGTTATAGGGCCCTTGGATATCCGCTTGGACGGCATTGAAAAGATGGTTACTGCTTTGAAAACGAAACCTGCGCCAAGCCTCTCTTGCAGCGACGTGCGCTAGAAACTTGAGCAAATTACTGATTAATTCTCGAATTTGCCGCATCAAACTTCTAGAACCACTTTGCATCGCAACTAAATGTCCCGCTTTCGTTTCCACCGCATGTGAAAAACCAATGATCCGTTACTAAGCGCTGTTCATCGAAGCTGATTAATAAGGCTCCTTGCACGCAACTAATGAGAAGGGCCGGGTCGCTTTGTTCACTTTGTCGGCGCGCGTCGAGTGTGCGAGCT
Source organism: Dermacentor variabilis (assembly GCF_050947875.1). Taxonomy (NCBI): domain Eukaryota; kingdom Metazoa; phylum Arthropoda; class Arachnida; order Ixodida; family Ixodidae; genus Dermacentor; species Dermacentor variabilis. The sequence continues at coordinate 142,923,361 of NC_134572.1, forward strand.
TAAACTGCGCAAGTCACACAAGCGTGGCCCGTGAGAAGGAGGGACAAACGTGTTCCGCAAATTGAACGTCAGGACTTGGTTCCGTGCCCCGCTTCCATCCTTTCGCCGCATCCCGTGATAAGTTCCCGCACGATAGGGCGTTGCGCGTGTTTTTCTCTTACTCGAGCTCTGTCTGCACTTCAATTCTCGCACTGCTTTTGTGCCTGTAGGATGAGAACTTCACTGTTCACACACCTTTCGACTGGAAGCATAGCATAATAGAAAAGTAACAGGCAACCTTCAAGTTGCACTGCCTCTTAATACATTGACCTAGAACGCGAAAAAAAACACACACAAGGCGATTTAATGTTAACTGAAACTACGGCAAACAAACCTCCATACGATGCAACAGCATCCTGCGCGGTAAAGCAGCAAAAGCTTGGAGATTTAGGGCTAACTGAAATACAATTTTTGTGGCCATCACGCTGTGGTCAGGGAAGTTGTTAATTTTCACTCAGTCTGGTAGAAATCTAATGCAAACTGTATACCGCAACCTTCCGCGCATTCTTTCTTACTCGAATAGCGTAATGTATGTAGCCGCTAAATTGTACAAATTTTCAAAGTGCGTTGTTATAAAACAGCCATTACTTGTTTGCTTCCGCGCACACACATACACGCACCTTTAAAAAAGTTGTGTGAACGTTAGCGTTGCTGTTGGGCGCAAATTTAAACAAAGCTTGAGGTGGTGAAAAGTATTACACAAATATTTTTGCTACATCTCTCGGAAGGGATTGCGCTAGGTATACTTGCAGCAAAGGCTCAATAAACGGAGATATTATTAATTGCTATTTTTACCAGCTAACAGCAGCACTGTGCCGCAAAGGCGACTGCGGCGGCGTAGCCCTGTTCAGCTCGCAGATTACATTTCACTGGCTGATTTTGTTTTGCCCACTACTACAAACAAATAACCCTAGATTTTGGTCGGCGTTGGCGCTGATCGTTTGCTTCGCTTTTAGCAGCCAACAGCGGTGGTTCACAGAACACGGATGAAGTGGGCGCTGTGCGCGCAGCTATTCTGTCAAGCCAGCAGTTTCATTTTGTTGTGCCGTCACCAATAGGGCGGACGGCGCTTAGCCCTTACAAAAATGACTTTAGACTGTCTATAGAAAGTCTATAGACTTTTCATAGACGACCTTTCCTTTCTATAGATTTGGACTTTTGTTGATATAAAGTCTATAGACTGTCTATAGACGAAAGTCGATAAAGTTTCTATTTCTTTTTGTCTATTCGCAGTCTATAGACGGTCTATAGAAAAAAGTCGATAAGGTGTTTGTTTCCTTTTTGTCTGCTTCCCCTCTATAGAATGCCTACAGACGAAAGTCGACACAGTCTCTATCTATTTTTGTCCATACTTTGTCTTTAGACTTTCTATAGACGAAAGTCGATAGGGTTTCTATTTCTTTTTGTCTATTCGCAGTCTATAGACGGTCTATAGAAAAAAGTCGATAAGGTGTTTGTTTCCTTTTTGTCTGCTTCCCCTCTATAGAATGCCTACAGACGAAAGTCGACACAGTCTCTATCTATTTTTGTCCATACTTTGTCTTTAGACTTTCTATAGACGAAAGTCGATAGGGTTTCTATTTCTTTTTGTCTATTCGCAGTCTATAGACGGTCTATAGAAAAAAGTCGATAAGGTGTTTGTTTCCTTTTTGTCTGCTTCCCCTCTATAGAATGCCTACAGACGAAAGTCGACACAGTCTCTATCTATTTTTGTCCATACTTTGTCTTTAGACTTTCTATAGACGAAAGTCGATAGGGTTTCTATTTCTTTTTGTCTATTCGCAGTCTATAGACGGTCTATAGAAAAAAAGTCGATAAGGTGTTTGTTTCCTTATCTGCTTCCCCTCTATAGAATACCTACAGACGAAAGTGGATACAGTCTCTATCTATGTTTGTCCATACTTTGTCTATAGACTTTCTATAGACGAAAGTCGATAGGGTTTCTATTTCTTTTTGTCTACTCGCAGTCTTTAGACGGTCTATAGAAAAAAGTCGATAAGGTGTTTGTTTCTTTTTTGTCTGCTTCCCCTCTATAGAATACCTACAGGCGAAAGTAGACACAGTCTCTATCTATCTTTGTCCATACTTTGTCTATAGACTTTCTATAGACGAAAGTCGATAGGGTTTCTATTTATTTTTGTCTATTCGCAGTCTATAGACGGTCTATAGAAAAAGTCGATAAGGTGTTTGTTTCCTTTTTATCTGCTTCCCCTCTATAGAATACCTACAGACGAAAGTGGATACAGTCTCTATCTATTTTTGTCCATACTTTGTCTATAGACTTTCTATAGACGAAAGTCGATAAGGTTTCTATTTCTTTTTGTCTACTCGCTGTCTATAGACGGTCTATAGAAAAAGTCGATAAGGTGTTTGTTTCTTTTTGTCTATTTCCCCTCTATGGACTACTTTTAGACGAACGTCGATACAGTGTCTATTTATTTTTGTCCATATACTTTGTATATAGACTTTCTGTAGACGAAAGTCGATAAGATTTCTATTTCTTTTTGTCTACTCGCAGTCTATAGACGGTCTATAGAAAAAATTCGATAGGGAGTTTGTTTCTTCTTTGTCTACTTCCCCTCTATATGGGCTACCTGTAGACGAAAGCCGATACAGTTTCTATTTATTTTTGTCCATACTTTGTCTGTTGACTCTCTATATTATGGACAATAGTCGACAAGGTTTCTATTTTTTTCTCTACTCCTGGTGTATTGAATGTCTATAGAAGAAAGTCGATAATATGTAATTCCGAGTTCCCATACCCCCCGCCCTCTGCGAACGCGATGATATGGCACTGGTTCATGCACGACGGCATAGCAACCCTGGCGCGGCGGGCAAACCGTGCAGACTGCTAGTCTGCGTTCGGTGCAGCTGCACCGAACGAGGATCGCGGCGGAGCAGGCACCGTCCGAGTCACCAAGGTCTTCCAGGCACCCGAAGGCCCTAAACCTGGCTGCTTCCCGGACGTACACTTCGCGAAGACCAGGTGGTGAAGGTCAGATGGTGAAGATGTGGCAAAGGGGGTGAATAAGTGGCGAAAGCCCGCAGACCAGGTGGTGAATTCACCACCTCTGAGTTGTCGTGGTCTTGCATGCATTTTCAGATTAACAATATACAAACATCGTTAATCTGGGCCCAACCCGTGTACGCTGTAACCAAGCGCAGGTACCGGTGGATAATACATAGCTGCATTTGATATAAGCCACTAAAGTTGTATACTGCTGAGATTGCTATAGAGCCTATTTGTAGACTTTAGTATACACATAGTGTATACCTCCGCATTTGTTGACCACATATGATCTACGTAGTCACTCTCGGCAATCCCAAGACAGTCTTCACAGTTGTCGCATCACTTTTGCGGCAGTAGAATAACGGAAGCAAAACGCCGATCCAATTGTTAAAATATATGTTATGAACGCCAGCTTCAGATACAAGTGGATTCGAAACAGGCATCAAGCTAACAGCAAAGACACTCGTAATGTTTGTAGCTGACAACGCGGACTTTGTGAATGTGCCATGAACCGATGTCACGCATGTGGTGTTCGCGTTGTGTGTCGTCCGATTCTCGGATACTTTTCACATTGTCTTCATATCTCGGCTGCGTCACTAACATCGGGCGACTTTTGTTGCCTAATATCCTGCACTATAAACTCATCAACGTTTCTCATTCACTTAAAATAGGTGCCAAATTCTCTGAGCCCACCCAGTATTTCGCCGGCCGTATGCCTGCGCAGCCACGCATATGAGTACCTCAATGCTGTACTGATTGCTTTGACCTATCATCGGAACAGAAAATTAGCACTAACATACGTGCGGGCATCACATTTAGCGGTACGCTGGAAGATATGCTACAAATACGCCGTATTACTCATCGACGCTGACAATAATGCGTCTAAAACGTCTGAAGGGCACCGTAACGGCTTTTACAAACAGCGCATTAATGTTAGCGTTCCAGTCTGATACGATAGCCCACAGCGTTTGTCTTACAACCTGCCAGCGCATATCCTTCGTCCACGAAAAAAATGCATAACGGAAAAGAAAAGCCACCCGTTCCGGCGCGCATGGCGCATCAGAGAGAGAGAAAGAGACAAAGAAAAAAATGAAGGAGGAAAAGGCGCTCACACTCCTCCGAGCGCGCACGCCCTCCGCGCGGAGCTCCTGCGCATGCTCGGAGTTCTTGCGCATGCGCGGCGGTGCGCCGTCTCAACGAGCGCGCCAGGCACGTAAACGGTGGTGCCGGTGTGCGGTGTCTCCCTGAACGTTGGTGTCTGTGTATGCGTGTCTTCTTTGTGGCATCACAAGTCAACTACATTGAATGGTAAGCTTTATCAAAGACGTTTTGCGTCAATACCTCATGATTATGTGAGCGCATTTCGTAGCGCGAACCGGCTGCACGTAGCGCAGGCGACTCGGGTATAGTGTCGGTTTGTCGTTGACATGGTTTGATAACGCGCTCCTGTTCTCGCTTCTACTATACGGAATGTTTTACGGCGAGCGATCGCTCGTGCTTGTTGATTTTATCATTATAGCTTAGGTGCGTAAAAAAGGAAGTACACCATGTTTTAACTTGATACTGAGCTACCACTAAGCGGATTGTGTGTGTTGGGCAGCCAGTGTGGTAGATCTCATTTAGTGGCGCTTGATCCGGCCGCGATGAATGCTGCACCGTATGTGTAGCGAAATTCTCGTGACACGCTTTACGCATATATCTCGAAATTGTGTTAGCATCAAGAATTTTCAAACAGACAGGCATAGTTGAATAACTGCTAGCGTACTCGGATGAAAGGCCGTGTTTGCGGGGCATGCATCAGCAGTGTGTGCGCTGCCGTTTTCGCATAGTTTAAAAGTAGCAGTATTTTTAAGGTTCCTGGCAACCAATCTAAATAATTTTGGGAAGTTACAGCAAGCAAAACACGAGACTTGAAGAAATATCTAGTAGAAATCTCTAGATTCACCCAATCTATTTATATGCAACCACAAACGCTTTTGGAGCATGAAAGCTGCGATAAGCTTAGTCACTTGCAGCTCCGCAACTTAGCCGAAAAAATTAGAGAACAATAAATTAGTCGCTTCGGGAACACCTTTACACGTTTCAAACTGAAGGCATTGCGTTTGACGGTAGTTGGAAGATTTGTTTTTTGTCTCTTTTTTAAACAATTTAGCAGCAGAAGTTATCTTTCGAGCTATATGAAAAGCGTTAAGCGGCTTCCGATGCTTCGGCGTTCTGTAGTTTACGTGCTCTTAATCACAAGGAAGCTGCTGGCGCAGATTGGCATTGTGCTAATCGTGCATGGTATGAAGCCATTGTCGTGCGTAATAAGTGTTCCGGTTTTCATTACTGTTGCATGTAGCGCCGTCGTCTTGGACAGATTGCATACAATATGCGCTGTACAAAAGAAAAAAAGAGCCAGATTATCAATTTGGTGGTCTTTTCTAAGTAGATAACGCACAGATTATTCAAATAATTCAGTGGGCATTGCATTTGTTCTACCCTTATCAACACACCTAAGAGATCGTAACATGTTTTAGTTGATAAGTAACCTGATCGGTACGCCCCCATTCATGTGCATTCTACTGAAAGTGTGGCAAATGTATTCATCTCGAAGTATGAGAAAAGAGACATTGCAGACTGTTCTAAGCGGAAGTAAAATGCAAATCTTAACGTGATTGTTCAAAACTGCAGTCAGTATGCTGAGCATGTTCGTTCGGCACGGGCATATTGTATTGACACCTGAAAAATGTGCACAGTCCAGCCGGGTATCTTTGTTTCAACAAGTATTATTATAGGAATCGTTTGGGATTCTCGCATTTCTTTTATTTTTATAAGTACACTGTGTGTCACATGAACCTGTCCTAAAACGAAACGTACCGTTGCTGGCACCGGCGACCATTACGGTTGTCTAACTGCTTATCATACTGTAGTATAACGAAACATCATAATGGTACTGATTAATATTCCCATGTAGTCTTTAGTCAGAGGTAAACAAAGTTAACTAGAGGCATAAGTGATGAGAGCAAATTATATTGAAAACTACTACTGAAGCGTAAAAATAACTAATTGTATAACTCATTGTATAGTTTTTCCTCACATTGTTGCATTTGCTTTACGTGTGTCTCTGTGTCTTCCGTGCTGTACTCGTGTGGCCATCAATTACGAACTTGCCGAAGCCCTTGTCAGCTTTATTAATCAAGGGATTCAAGTCAGTTGAATCTAACACTGCATGTCAAGTGACTGACGTGTTATTCGTTTTATCTAAATATTATGGACTGGCAGTACTTGACAAGCATTAAACCACAATATTTTTTTATTACACTTAAGCTGCAGGCGTCATAGATTGCCAGAAAATTTTCATGAGAACAGCCAGGGAAGGCTTGGAAAAAGATCGGGAAATTTTAAAATGGCCACATAGGTATGCTGTCTTGTTATATGTCATACAAAGTTTCCAGAGAATCTCTGAGTTAAATATATTTTTAAAACGTTTCACCTGATAAAAATTGAAGGAAATTGGTTCCATTTATTGAAAGATAAAAGAAAGTCAAGCTTACTGACAAGGCATTTCTTACTCAATATGTGTTTTTTTTGCGTTAACTAAACGTCCTGAACCTCGATAGCCTAGAAAAAATTTTCATCTTTCAAAGCACCTTAAATAATTTACTGTAATAGAATTCATTCGAACTATACTATCAGTTCTGTTTCCTAGGAGGTGCATATCTGTCGTGCCATGACACAAAGTGCTCGTGTGGTATTTCGGGTGCTCATGTGGTATACCTAACTTGGAAACCTGTTAGCACGCCCAAGAGGCCTCATTACCTGTAACAAATTAAGTGACCATATCGATACAATCAGCCCATCTGCCTTCCGTTGAAGTTATGGCCAATCACCCATTCATTTAAAAGTATGAGAAAGACATTTAAATGTGTATTAAGCAAAATAAATTACAATCTTAGGCATGATACTGTGAATATTCCAGTCACGTCTTCTGAAAATATCCCTCTGCACGGGCATACTTAACTACCAGCCAAAAAAAAATGTACAGACAGCCCAACTGGGTAACGTTTCAGCAATAAATATAGAGACCATTTGGGATAAGTACAATAATGCATCATATATGAACGTGTCATAAAAGGGAACATACTGTTGCTGGCACGAGCAGCAGTTGTGACTGTTTAATTGTTCACCATACCATGCAATAAAACATTCTATAAAGGTGCTGATTTGTATTGACAAGCAGCCATTAGTCATAGTTAAACCGCATTAAGTATTGACTTCGATGGTTTGAGCAAATATATTAAGCTGCTTAATAAACACACAAAGAATATACACTTGTTATTTTTGCCTCATATTGCTGCATCTACTTATTTGCAGCATACACCTGCAGCACCTTTGGGACTAATGACACAAAGGTCAAGGCCAGCCTGGCGACCATGCTTGCCAAGGAGTAGTGTAAATATTTAATCTGTTTCCATAATAGCATACGACATGAATTTAAGGAATTCATCTATTATATCGAGCAATAAAAACGGTGAATGCATTGCTGGCGCATTTGTTTTATTTTTCGCTCTGCATGATTCAGCACTATATAAATTCTTTCTGTTTGTGCAACATATATGAAAGTACAGCTGGTTCAGAAGCACTATTAATCTACTAACGGTAATGCATAAGTGCAGATGAAAAGGAACAGGTGCACATGCATAAATACATTCAAAACTCTTTGCTACCGCATGTAAACAAAAATGTAAACTAACTTGTAGATAGCCGCTATGGAGTTATGGCTTTATACACTCTTTGTAGACTTGTCTATAAGATGTCTGTGTATATAGAGTGCCTATAGATTAAAAAAAATTCATATTTGTTAACAAATGTCTGCAGAATGTCATAGAAGAAAAGTGTATCGGACTATAAAGTTCTGTTTTTGTAGACTGAAGTCTATAGAATATCTATAGAATATCTATATACATTTGTATATAGACATTCCATAGACTTCAGTCTACAAAAGTAGAACTGTATATATAGTTCTACTTTTGTAGACTGAAGTGTATAAAATGTCTACGGACAAATCTCATCTGTAGACATTGTATAGACTTCAGTCTACAAAAGTAGAACTGTAAGCCTATACACTTGTCCATAGACAGTCTATAGACAGTCTATAGACTCAGACTTCTTATAGACTAGTCTATAAAAAGTGTATGGCCATAAGTCTCTAGACTGTCTATAGGCAGTGTATAGACAGTCTATAGACTCAGACTTTTTATAGACTAGTCTATAAAAAGTGTATGGCCATAAGTCTATAGACCGTCTATAGACAGTCTATAGACTCAGACTTCTTATAGACTAGTCTATAAAAAGTGTATGGCCATAAGTCTATAGACAGTCTATAGACAATCTATAGACTCAGACTTTTTATAGACTAGTCTATAAAAAGTATGGCCATAAGTCTATAGACTGTCTATAGACTGTGTATAGACAGTCTATAGACTCAGACTTTTTATAGACTAGTCTATAAAAAGTGTATGGCCATAAGTCTATAGACTGTCTATAGACTAGTCTAAAGAAATGTCTATAGACAGTCTATAGACTCAGACTTTTTATAGACTAGTCTATAAAAAGTGTATGGCCATAAATCTATAGACTGTCTATAGACTAGTCTAAAGAAATGTCTATGGACAGTCTATAGACTTCATAGACAAATGTCTATAGACTGTCTATGGACTTTCTATAAAAATTTTTGTAAGGGAGCGGCAAGGCTTGACTTTTTGAATATCGCCCATACACAAATGGAAGCGTTCTCCATACCCTTTTTCATCAACAGGAACTTGTAAGCGCCATGGCGAGCCACGAATGAGTCATCATGGGCATTACGCGTCCTCTAAATTAACAACGCCGCTGCTCATTCCTAATTGGTATGGCTGACACCCCCACGTGCAACACATGCAAATGTAACGACACGGGATTCGCAAGATGGAGAAGTCAGAAAGAGCATTTTTATCTCTAAAAGTCCCGAGAACCATCCCAATATATCGAACTACCATCAAATTTACAATCTACTCGTAAGCATTGTTCAACACTCGTAGACTACGACTGTAGCCGACGCACTTCCAGGAAAAGATTACCTCGCGAAATACGACTCCCTGAGTCAAGTACCTATTTCTGAGCATGAATAAAACAAAGCAAAGTGACTGTTTAGCACTCAATTATCCGAAAGCATCGGATCGCGTTCCTTGGCGTCGCCTAATTGCTATGCTGTCATCGCCAAACCTCGACACTGAGACCTGGAGGCTGCGCCTTATGGGCGAACTGCAAAGTGCCGGCGTACAGCTCTGCCCCGCCAACCCTTAATGACCGTAGTCGTGAGGAGCGATTAATTATGCAAAAAAATACGCTGGAACAAAAACTCAAGCGGCTGTCATAGACGATTAATCATCCACCTTTAGGAGCAGTCAATCGATGTACCTAATGGCAGTGTTCGGGACACTTTCATAGCTGAAAAAATGATCTGCATTCTAACAACGTGTACCATAAAATTTTGCTGGATGATTTCATTTTTTATCATAAATGCACGCTCTTGTTTTCTGAGATACTGTTGAGTTAAGGCCTATGTATGTGCGTAAGGGCTGTTATCGCAACACAAAACGGATTATTACTGACAGGTTATCGCGCTTATTAGTGTGAAATGAAAGCTACTGACTAATGCGTCAATTGATTCGGGTTCATTTATACATACTCGCTTAACAGCCTTGTTATCAAAGAAATACTAAAACGCACTCAACTTATACTAAAACAACCGTTTGAATAAAAATCCGGCCACTGCTTCATGACGTAATCACTACATAAGTAATTTTCGTGCGTTCTCTGTTCTGCAAGTATGTTAGCACGCCAAAGTCTTGTTCGCGTTGAACTCTTGTTTGCGCCATTCATACGAGAAGGTAGTTGAATAGATAGTGCTGATAATCTAACCACTCATGCTATGCAGCGAAGTTATTCGCTTCACTGCTAAGAATTATTGCGTCAATTCTGCTGTAACCTGTATAAAACAGTTTTGTCACTCTCACCGCTGAAATATTTAAGGGCCAACCTCATAACAGATCTTTGACACATTTAAAGCCATCTTGTACTTCGCTCGAGTGACACAATCATTGTAGACTTTCGCACACTTTCAGCCATTCAAATGCATTCCATTCGTCAGCTGTAGCGGCTTTACCAATGGTCTTCCTGAAAAGATTAAGGACAATTCGTGATCCAGTATAAATTTCGGACTCAATTCACAATTTTTTTCGTTTGTGAGTGTTCTTGCTCATTGGCCGGCCACCACCGCTCATAATATGTCCAGCATCAGGATTGGCTAGAATTTCCTCTGACTTATGATTGCAACGACATAGATTTTTTCTGAATACGGGCATAGAAGTTTATTAGACGTGTCATCTTCGTATGTATGAATCATGCAAAATGTGTTTCCTTTTAATAGCATATAGAAAAACATTAATCTTCCTATGTTTTCTTCCTACCTGTACTATTTCGTAAAGCCGTACGTGGGAGCGTAAATAACACACACGCACACACACACACACACGCGCGCACACACTCACACACACACACACACACACACACACACACACACACACACACACACACACACACGCACACGCACACACGCACATGCACACACGCACATGCACACACGCACACACACACACGCACACACACAGAGAGACGATTGGATATCGCGAGCGCAGTACTTATAACATAGGCAGTTCCGCTGATCGACACACCTATGTTATCCTAAAAACATCGATAGTCATTCTTTAACTGTTTAAAAATCAATACTTAGCATCATTTTAGCATCACCAAGTTAAAAGCACTTCACCACCTTCTCCACTGTAATCTTGCAAAGCCGACAGAATTCCGTGAGCGAAATTCACAAAACTGTCTGTGAACCACCCTTACAAAAACTTTTATAGAAAGTCCATAGACAGTCTATAGACATTTGTCTATGAAGTCTATAGACTGTCTATAGACATTTCTTTAGACTAGTCTATAGACAGTCTATAGATTTATGGCCATACACTTTTTATAGACTAGTCTATAAAAAGTCTGAGTCTATAGACTGTCTATAGACATTTCTTTAGACTAGTCTATAGACAGTCTATAGACTTATGGCCATACACTTTTTATAGACTAGTCTATAAAAAGTCTGAGTCTATAGACTGTCTATACACACTCTATAGACAGTCTATAGACTTATGGCCATACTTTTTATAGACTAGTCTATAAAAAGTCTGAGTCTATAGATTGTCTATAGACTGTCTATAGACTTATGGCCATACACTTTTTATAGACTAGTCTATAAGAAGTCTGAGTCTATAGACTGTCTATAGACGGTCTATAGACTTATGGCCATACACTTTTTATAGACTAGTCTATAAAAAGTCTGAGTCTATAGACTGTCTATACACTGCCTATAGACAGTCTAGAGACTTATGGCCATACACTTTTTATAGACTAGTCTATAAGAAGTCTGAGTCTATAGACTGTCTATGGACAAGTGTATAGGCTTACAGTTCTACTTTTGTAGACTGAAGTCTATAGAATGTCTACAGATGAGATTTGTCCGTAGACATTTTATACACTTCAGTCTACAAAAGTAGAACTATATATACAGTTCTACTTTTGTAGACTGAAGTCTATGGAATGTCTATATACAAATGTATATAGATAGTCTATAGACATTCTATAGACTTCAGTCTACGAAAACAGAACTTTATAGTCCGATACACTTTTTTTCTATGACATTCTGCAGACATTTGTTAACAAATATGAATTTTTTTTTAATCTATAGGCACTCTATATACACAGACATCTTATAGACAAGTCTACAAAGAGTGTATAAGGCCATAACTCCATAGCGGCTATCTACAAGTTAGTTTACATTTTTGTTTACATGCGGTAGCAAAAAGTTTTGAATGTATTTATGCATGTGCACCTGTTCCTTTTCATCTGCACTTATGCATTACCATTAGTAGATTAATAATGCTTCTGAACCAGCTGTACTTTCATATATGTTGCACAAACAGAAAGAATTTATATAGTGCTGAATCATGCAGTGCGAAAAATAAAACAAATGCGCCAGCAATGCATTCACCGTTTTTATTGCTCGATATAATAGATGAATTCCTTAAATTCATGTCGTATGCTATTATGGAAACAGATTAAATATTTACACTACTCCTTGGCAAGCATGGTCGCCAGGCTGGCCTTGACCTTTGTGTCATTAGTCCCAAAGGTGCTGCAGGTGTATGCTGCAAATAAGTAGATGCAGCAATATGAGGCAAAAATAACAAGTGTATATTCTTTGTGTGTTCATTAAGCAGCTTAATATATTTGCTCAAACCATCGAAGTCAATACTTAATGCGGTTTAACTATGACTAATGGCTGCTTGTCAATACAAATCAGCACCTTTATAGAATGTTTTATTGCATGGTATGGTGAACAATTAAACAGTCACAACTGCTGCTCGTTCCAGCAACAGTATGTTCCCTTTTATGACACGTTCATATATGATGCATTATTGTACTTATCCCAAATGGTCTCTATATTTATTGCTGAAACGTTACCCAGTTGGGCTATCTGTACATTTTTTTTGGCTGGTAGTTAAGTATGCCCGTGCAGAGGGATATTTTCAGAAGACGTGACTGGAATATTCACAGTATCATGCCTAAGATTGTAATTTATTTTGCTTAATACACATTTAAATGTCTTTCTCATACTTTTAAATGAATGGGTGATTGGCCATAACTTCAACGGAAGGCAGATGGGCTGATTGTATCGATATGGTCACTTAATTTGTTACAGGTAATGAGGCCTCTTGGGCGTGCTAACAGGTTTCCAAGTTAGGTATACCACATGAGCACCCGAAATACCACACGAGCACTTTGTGTCATGGCACGACAGATATGCACCTCCTAGGAAACAGAACTGATAGTATAGTTCGAATGAATTCTATTACAGTAAATTATTTAAGGTGCTTTGAAAGATGAAAATTTTTTCTAGGCTATCGAGGTTCAGGACGTTTAGTTAACGCAAAAAAAAACACATATTGAGTAAGAAATGCCTTGTCAGTAAGCTTGACTTTCTTTTATTTTTCAATAAATGGAACCAATTTCCTTCAATTTTTATCAGGTGAAACGTTTTAAAAATATATTTAACTCAGAGATTCTCTGGAAACTTTGTATGACATATAACAAGACAGCATACCTATGTGGCCATTTTAAAATTTCCCGATCTTTTTCCAAGCCTTCCCTCGCTGTTCTCATGAAAATTTTCTGGCAATCTATGACGCCTGCAGCTTAAGTGCAATAAAAAAAATATTGTGGTTTAATGCTTGCCAAGTACTGCCAGTCCATAATATTTAGATAAAACGAATAACACGTCAGTCACTTGACATGCAGTGTTAGATTCAACTGACTTGAATCCCTTGATTAATAAAGCTGACAAGGGCTTCGGCAAGTTCGTAATTGATGGCCACACGAGTACAGCACGGAAGACACAGAGACACACGTAAAGCAAATGCAACAATGTGAGGAAAAACTATACAATGAGTTATACAATTAGTTATTTTTACGCTTCAGTAGTAGTTTTCAATATAATTTGCTCTCATCACTTATGCCTCTAGTTAACTTTGTTTACCTCTGACTAAAGACTACATGGGAATATTAATCAGTACCATTATGATGTTTCGTTATACTACAGTATGATAAGCAGTTAGACAACCGTAATGGTCGCCGGTGCCAGCAACGGTACGTTTCGTTTTAGGACAGGTTCATGTGACACACAGTGCACTTATAAAAATAAAAGAAATGCGAGAATCCCAAACGATTCCTATAATAATACTTGTTGAAACAAAGATACCTGGCTGGACTGTGCACATTTTTCAGGTGTTAATACAATATGCCCGTGCCGAACGAACATGCTCAGCATACTGACTGCAGTTTTGAACAATCACGTTAAGATTTGCAATTTACTTCCGCTTAGAACAGTCTGCAATGTCTCTTTTCTCATACTTCGAGATGAATACATTTGCCACACTTTCAGTAGAATGCACATGAATGGGGGCGTACTGATCAGGTTACTTATCAACTAAAACATGTTACGATCTCTTAGGTGTGTTGATAAGGGTAGAACAAATGCAATCCCCACTGAATTATTTGAATAATCTGTGCGTTATCTACTTAGAAAAGACCACCAAATTGATAATCTGGCTCTTTTTTTTCTTTTGTACAGCGCATATTGTATGCAGTCTGTCCAAGACGACGGCGCTACATGCAACAGTAATGAAAACCGGAACACTTATTACGCACGACAATGGCTTCATACCATGCACGATTAGCACAATGCGAATCTGCGCCAGCAGCTGCCTTGTGATTAAGAGCACGTAAACTACAGAACGCCGAAGCATCGGAAGCCGCTTAACGCTTTTCATATAGCTCGAAAGATAACTTCTGCTGCTAAATTGTTTAAAAAAGAGACAAAAAACAAATCTTCCAACTACCGTCAAACGCAATGCCTTCAGTTTGAAACGTGTAAAGGTGTTCCCGGAGCGACTAATTTATTGTTCTCTAATTTTTTCGGCTAAGTTGCGGAGCTGCAAGTGACTAAGCTTATCGCAGGTTTCATGCTCCAAAAGCGTCTGTGGTTGCATATAAATAGATTGGGTGAATCTAGAGATTTCTACTAGATATTTCTTCAAGTCTCGTGTTTTGCTTGCTGTAACTTCCCCAAATTATTTACATTGGTTGCCAGGAACCTTAAAAATACTGCTACTTTAAAACTATGCGAAAACGGCAGCGCAGACACTGCTGATGCATGCCCCGCAAACACGGCCTTTCATCCTAGTACGCTAGCAGTTATTCAACTATGCCTGTCTGTTTGAAAATTCTTGATGCTAACACAATTTCGAGATATATGCGTAAAGCGTGTCACGAGAATTTCGCTACACATACGGTGCAGCATTCATCGCGGCCGGATCAAGCGCCACTAAATGAGATCTACCACACTGGCTGCCCAACACACACAATCCGCTTAGTGGTAGCTCAGTATCAAGTTAAAACATGGTGTACTTCCTTTTTTACGCACCTAAGCTATAATGATAAAATCAACAAGCACGAGCGATCGCTCGCCGTAAAACATTCCGTATAGTAGAAGCGAGAACAGGAGCGCGTTATCAAACCATGTCAACGACAAACCGACACTATACCCGAGTCGCCTGCGCTACGTGCAGCCGGTTCGCGCTACGAAATGCGCTCACATAATCATGAGGTATTGACGCAAAACGTCTTTGATAAAGCTTACCATTCAATGTAGTTGACTTGTGATGCCACAAAGAAGACACGCATACACAGACACCAACGTTCAGGGAGACACCGCACACCGGCACAACCGTTTACGTGCCTGGCGCGCTCGTTGAGACGGCGCACCGCCGCGCATGCGCAAGAACTCCGAGCATGCGCAGGAGCTCCGCGCGGAGGGCGTGCGCGCTCGGAGGAGTGTGAGCGCCTTTTCCTCCATTTTTTTCTTTGTCTCTTTCTCTCTCTCTGATGCGCCATGCGCGCCGGAACGGGTGGCTTTTCTTTTCCGTTATGCATTTTTTTCGTGGACGAAGGATATGCGCTGGCAGGTTGTAAGACAAACGCTGTGGGCTATCGCATCAGACTGGAACGCTAACATGAATGCGCTGTTTGTAAAAGCCGTTACGGTGCCCTTCAAACGTTTTAGACGCATTATTGTCAGCGTCGATGAGTAATACAGCGTATTTGTAGCATATCTTCCAGCGTACCGCTAAATGTGATGCCCGCACGTATGTTAGTGCTAATTTTCTGTTCCGATGATAGGTCAAAGCAATCAGTAGAGCATTGAGGTACTCATATGCGTGGCTGGGCAGGCATACCGCCGGCGAAATACTGGGTGGGCTCAGAGAATTTGGCACCTATTTTAAGTGAATGAGAAACGTTGATGAGTTTATAGTGCAGGATATTAGGCAACAAAAGTCGCCCGATGTTAGTGACGCAGCCGAGATATGAAGACAATGTGAAAAGTATCCGAGAATCGGACGACACACAACGCGAACACCACATGCGCGACATCGGTTCATGGCACATTCACAAAGTCCGCGTTGTCAGCTACAAACATTACGAGTGTCTTTGCTGTTAGCTTGATGCCTGTTTCGAATCCACTTGTATCTGAAGCTGGCGTTCATAACATATATTTTAACAATTGGATCGGCGTTTTGCTTCCGTTATTCTACTGCCGCAAAAGTGATGCGACAACTGTGAAGACTGTCTTGGGATTGCCGAGAGTGACTACGTAGATCATATGTGGTCAACAAATGCGGAGGTATACACTATGTGTATACTAAAGTCTACAAATAGGCTCTATAGCAATCTCAGCAGTATACAACTTTAGTGGCTTATATCAAATGCAGCTATGTATTATCCACCGGTACCTGCGCTTGGTTACAGCGTACACGGGTTGGGCCCAGATTAACGATGTTTGTCTATTGTTAATCTATAGACATGCAAGACCACGACAACTCAGAGGTGGTGAATTCACCACCTGGTCTGCGGGCTTTCGCCACTTATTCACCCCCTTTGCCACATCTTCACCATCTGACCTTCACCACCTGGTCTTCGCGAAGTGTACGTCCGGGAAGCAGCCAGGTTTAGGGCCTTCGGGTGCCTGGAAGACCTTGGTGTCTCGGACGGTGCCTGCTCCGCCGCGATCCTCGTTCGGTGCAGCTGCACCGAACGCAGACTAGCAGTCTGCACGGTTTGCCCGCCGCGCCGGGGTTGCGGTGCCGTCGTGCATGAACCAGTGCCATATCATCGCGTTCGCAGAGGGCGGGGGGTATGGGAACTCGGAATTACATATTATCGACTTTCTTCTATAGACATTCAATACACCAGGAGTAGAGAAAAAAAATAGAAACCTTGTCGACTATTGTCCATAATATAGAGAGTCAACAGACAAAGTATGGACAAAAATAAATAGAAACTGTATCGGCTTTCGTCTACAGGTAGCCCATATAGAGGGGAAGTAGACAAAGAAGAAACAAACTCCCTATCGAATTTTTTCTATAGACCGTCTATAGACTGCGAGTAGACAAAAAGAAATAGAAATCTTATCGACTTTCGTCTACAGAAAGTCTATATACAAAGTATATGGACAAAAATAAATAGACACTGTATCGACGTTCGTCTAAAAGTAGTCCATAGAGGGGAAATAGACAAAAAGAAACAAGCACCTTATCGACTTTTTCTATAGACCGTCTATAGACAGCGAGTAGACAAAAAGAAATAGAAACCTTATCGACTTTCGTCTATAGAAAGTCTATAGACAAAGTATGGACAAAAATAGATAGAGACTGTATCCACTTTCGTCTATAGGTAGTCCATAAAGGGGAAGTAGGCAAAAAAGACACAAACACCTTATCGACTTTTTTCTATAGACCGTCTATAGACTGAGAGTAGACAAAAAGAAATAGAAACCCTATCGACTTTCGTCTATAGAAAGTCTATAGACAAAGTATGGACAAAAATAGATAGAGACTGTATCCACTTTCGTCTGTAGGTATTCTATAGAGGGGAAGCAGATAAAAAGGAAACAAACACCTTATCGACTTTTTTCTATAGACCGTCTATAGACTGCGAATAGACAAAAATAAATAGAAACCCTATCGACTTTCGTCTATAGAAAGTCTATAGACAAAGTATGGACAAAGATAGATAGAGACTGTGTCTACTTTCGTCTGTAGGTATTCTATAGAGGGGAAGCAGACAAAAAAGAAACAAACACCTTATCGACTTTTTTCTATAGACCGTCTATAGACTGCGAGTAGACAAAAAGAAATAGAAACCCTATCGACTTTCGTCTATAGAAAGTCTATAGACAAAGTATGGACAAACATAGATAGAGACTGTATCCACTTTCGTCTGTAGGTATTCTATAGAGGGGAAGCAGATAAAAAGGAAACAAACACCTTATCGACTTTTTTCTATAGACCGTCTATAGACTGCGAATAGACAAAAAGAAATAGAAACCCTATCGACTTTCGTCTATAGAAAGTCTAAAGACAAAGTATGGACAAAAATAGATAGAGACTGTGTCGACTTTCGTCTGTAGGCATTCTATAGAGGGGAAGCAGACAAAAAGGAAACAAACACCTTATCGACTTTTTTCTATAGACCGTCTATAGACTGCGAATAGACAAAAAGAAATAGAAACCCTATCGACTTTCGTCTATAGAAAGTCTAAAGACAAAGTATGGACAAAAATAGATAGAGACTGTGTCGACTTTCCTCTGTAGGCATTCTATAGAGGGGAAGCAGACAAAAAGGAAACAAACACCTTATCGACTTTTTTCTATAGACCGTCTATAGACTGCGAATAGACAAAAAGAAATAGAAACTTTATCGACTTTCGTCTATAGACAGTCTATAGACTTTATATCAACAAAAGTCCAAATCTATAGAAAGGAAAGGTCGTCTATGAAAAGTCTATAGACTTTCTATAGACAGTCTAAAGCCATTTTTGTAAGGGCAGTGCTCTTTGCCACTGGATAGTCCTTTTTGGTGAGGATATATCCGGCAAAAGGATGGGCTGACGACTGTTCTCAAGAAAAGTTCATCGGAAAAGGTGATTTTGCGAATGCCGACGAGGCTTTCGCCGCCATAAAAGCCATTTCGTACTCGATATCAGGAAAAGAAGCACGCATTACGTCAGCGAGACGTCTGTCTATGGAAGCGAGATTCGTTTTTTTTTCGCTTTTTATTTTCTGTTACACCTGCATGCGTGCTTATTATTTTGAACCATTCTTTTTTACCTGGGCGGGTAAGGGGACTTCAGGAAATCAAGTGGGAGTGTTGCGCCCTTGGTGTCTTGCCATCTGCCCTTTGTGTCTTTTGTATTTGCGCTACAGTCGCTTGCCTAAGTATTGGTTGCCTTCTGAGGCACCTTATCCCTATTTATAACTGTTACACCATTGCCAAGTACAAGGTATTTCAAGTTTTATTTTATTGTGCTCACCTATATTATAATCAATGCGAAACACCGTTATAATTGTTACATTATACATGCATTGCTAAGGAGAGAGAGAGAGAGAGAAAGGAGGAGGAGGAATAAATTTTATTTGTAGAAATTAGCTGACGGTGGAGTCGTCCGCTGTGGGCGAAGTCCCTAGTGAAAGAGAAAAACTCTTTGGTGTTGCACGGAGAGGGGTGGATGCCCTTGGTGGGTGGAGCCATCAGTTCGGGACACCACCGGTGGTGGCAGAACTTTCGGCTAAGGCGATCGTCTTGCGTTGATCCCCCAATGCCGAGCTGTTCACCAGAGCTGAAGTGACGGCCTACAGGCAACTCGAGAGCGGCACCTATTCTCACCTCACGCTCCTCCACGTGTTGTCCCTTTATCCATCCCTTTGTCATTTGTGTACAGAGCGATCTACCCTAATACATACCACATGAGCCTGCCAAAAAATCCTAATAACTTCTCCTCCCAACGGAAACGCAACGTACCAGCCGTTAGAGATGGTGCGTTTGCGAATTAGAGATTGAGCTAAAGTTTACCTCGGCTACTGGACTTCTCCGTGTTAGACAGCCAAAAAAAGGACTAAATTGCGATACCAACCTACATAAATTCTTAAACTATAATGATATACAGATAATAACAACTTTTTCCTGGTAATTCAGCTAACCCAATAATATATAGATAAGCGCGGTCATAAGCTCTCATGCATCGGTATGAAACAATCCTCAACGTCAATGCTCAATAATTTTTTTTTATTGGAGAGGCGTGATTGTCCAAACTTCATATTTTTTCTTTCGTTAGCGTTCTTCTTTTCACAGCGCATTGTGAGCACTCGAGATGAACGTAGCAGGTGTTCTCTATTTCGTGGTCATGGAAATACTCAGGGAAAGTGGAACAGCTTATCCTGTATAACAAAAAGGCCGATTTCCATATGCCACTTTCAGATAAACGCCAGTGAATTAATAAATCTCCGTGCCGCGGGGGATCTGCTGGTATGTAAATTTCATTAAAGCCAATGATTGGTTTTCCTTATCAGCATGGGTCGAAATCCTCGTGCGATGTCTCTAAGTTGGATACCTGGAATAATAAAAGTCTCTACCCGCTCTTCTGCGGAGAAGTTGTTCGAGATTTATGCGACTATCTATCATGATTAAGTATTCTGTTTTTGAAGCCGTATTTCAACTAGTCGTATAAAACCACTATCGCCATCCTCAACTTAAGCATTACTTCAACTGGAGCTTCCAAGGTGGCAGAGATATTCAAATAAATAAACAATAACAAAAAACAAGCTGTCAGCTCGGTTGTGGGACACATACGGCATTTACAAAGCTACTTAATTTTACGTATACGGCCGACAGTTCAATGTTAGTTAAATATTCCTACTATCATGAGAGCTTCTGAATTATTCGAAAGAAATAAAATGGCCCATAAACAACAGCTTTATCTGATCCCGTTGGTATGTGACTGATGCAGCGTACTGCGTAAGTTTTGAGACACTTTTACTGGTATATGTTCTACTGCTATATGTCGCGTTGCCTCAGTTAAGCTCCTGGAATAATCGTACACTTTAGGCTTAACAATAAAACTGCATCTGAACTGGTTTTTAAACACATTACAATATACGGAATAGTAGCTGCCTGCCGAACATAACAGCAGTGAATCTAATATGTCTGAACGCAAGATGCCATACGCTGACACCTTCAAATAAATAGCAGAGAGAGACATTCAATTTTAATAACTAGCGTTCTGCCTCAATGTGTTTTAATCACTAACTTGGGGGCCATTACGTTTTGACCAGGCAGGCCTCCAGATTGCAAGAACTGCGTGACAGAAAGACATGTGGACAGAAAGGTTGAAAAAGTGTTGCGTACAGTGAGAATAAAATTTTAACTCTTGCGAAGCAGTGACGCAGTAGTATATACGTATATAAAATAAAAAAGTATGAGGCTCTAACCAATGGTGCTTTGCCACTTCACAAGTTGCATTCGTCGTTCGCACTACGCGTCCGTGTATGCGGTTATTCGAACTTGTTTTTGTATCGGTGCCATAAGTCGCTGCTCAAATATTTGTGATGGTATATCGGAGATGCACACTCGACAGTTGGCAGTCGCACTGATTTTGAATTCCTCTAACGAGACCTCGTGAATAAAGTGAAGGATTTCTTTCTGTCCCGTTTGGTCATGGAATGGCGCTGCCAAGGTGTCTAAGCACGAAGGCCATGTTGAAGCAGTGAGACATTCGTTAAGTTTTAGAGGTCCGCATTTGTAAAACTTTGCTGACCTAAGAGCACTGCTTCATTAGTGGCATCAGGCCTTCCTCCATTTATCATATTCTAATGATCGCAAGGGCAATTGACGTTTGCGGATGGTATTCACGAAGGCTGTTCTTCTTAAGTTCGGGCTTATTAGCAAAACCATCTAGTGAAAAATACAGCTGGTCTTTAAAAGGAGTAAGTCGAATGTTGTAGAACCACAGAGAGGCAGAGGGAGGAGGGTTAAGGGAAAGACAAGAGGGTTAACCAGGCTGAGCTCAGTTGGCTACCCTACATTGAAAAATGGGAACAATGTCGCGGTTGCCCATATACAAGACCTTTGCAAAGCAGAAGGCATTTCGCTGTCCATGCACAAACATAAGTGTCATTGTTGTAAACGCTACGTCACCTTCCCGCATACCACGTTGTCCAAACGTCACTGTTTGTTAAATTTCTGATTTTCAGAAATTGTGAAAACACCTAAGTAGGCGCAGTACTGACAACCTACTTGCATTTAGGTGCATATAGGTGCCGCTATATCAGTCAGCAGTACTGGGACTGCCATGCCCTTCTCTCAGTTTCTTATATCCCGCTCTCCTTCCCCAGAGTGCTGAGCGGTGCTCCCTAATGTGATGCACCAAATAGCTTTCTTTTTTTTTCCTTTTCACAATCCCTCGCACTCATTCATCTTTGTGGTTGGAATGGTGCGCTAAACGCTATGACCATGCCTGTGATGAAAGTTCTTCTTCATAGAACAGTTGGATTAGGCTAAACAAGAGGCCTGCCCAAAAAAAAAGAAAAAGTTGGATCTGTATCTTTTCAATAAAAAGTGAGCTACGCTGAGTATGTGAGCTTGATATAGAGTGAAAATTGCATTTGTACCACACAGTGCGCAAACATCGTTTTGAAGGAGCTTACTTTTCGAGTGTTCTCGTTTTTCTTCCAACAACGACGGAACTTCGCTACAACTCAAACATGCATTTTGCTTTGCTTTCTTACCGGCCACGGCCGGTGTTTGCTTCACACTCTCTGCAGCTGTGTGCACAGCGCTAATATCGAACTGGAGGCTACGCTGTCGTGACACAGAGGCGTAAACAGGAGGAACCGCTGGGAAATCTTGGTTTGTTTCCACATGGCGTATCGCGTTGTTTGAACAGCCTAAGTTGTTTTTTTTTTCGCTATACACAGGCCCGTCTCATTCACAAGAACACGGGTGAAGTAAATAGCGTGCAAGGTGCCTGCGTACTGACTTATTTATTTGCTCCCGTTTGCTAGCTACACTCCGCCTAGATACGAAAAGGTATATTTCACCAGTCACTGAAAAAAAATAAGAAAAAATGAAAGAAAGAACAACTCGGAACACTACCGCAAACATGAAGGTACATAACTGACGAGGCTACCACACTACTACGTTGTCGGTTCATCGTGCGGGAATGCTGCTTCTAAGAACACATATACGCCTGGATACAGAAAAAAATTGGTACGAGATGTTACAATTAACGTACACAAAATTAACAAAATACTCATATTCATAAGTTGATAGACCTTACTAGCATTTTATCATACATTATGATAATTTCTCTACTGCGGCTGGACATTCTGTTATAACTTTATAGCTTGAGATGTTGTTATTTCATTATTAGGATAAGTGTAACTGCCTCTCTTTAATAAACTTTGAAAGTCCATTATCAACTTCATCTTCTTTATCATTGCTCTAACTTTATGTCCACTGCACGAAAAAGGCTTCTCCAAGCGAATTTTACCTACCCCTGTCTTGCGCCAGCTGACACCATCCTATGCCTTCTACATAATCAGAAGGGCAGTATAATATTATGGCGGCCCGGATCAGTTACAACACTATTATAATACTTTTTATGTGTCACAAACCCATGCCTTATTTATTACCCTCATACAAGATTTCTAAGAAAATTAGAAGTGAATTGTCAGGTGAGTGACTATTCATACTAGTACGATTCGCCGCTACAGTTTTAAACGCAAGATCATTCTTGTTGGGCGATTACCGAAATGAGCTGACACCTTTGGGAACGCCGCCGATTGCGGTTAATAAATTATTGTAATTAGGTTATTTTTTCTCATGCTTCTGTTTGAGAAAGACAGTAGGGTTGTAGGAATGCTCCAACTGTTACTGTGATTATCCAAACCATTGCTCTGTGACACAAGTTTTCACCTGCTGAATCTGTGAAGCTCCCATATATAAGGAAAGCGACACTTTATCAAGAAGAAGAATACGTGCGTCCTCATCTATTGTGAGCGCTCACAATAAGACGAGAACAGGTAAGTGAGGAGGTTTACTAGGTTCATCTTGTCAATGACACCATGAGAAAAGCGGATACAGAGAGTGTCTTTGTTGCACATGCTGTTTGAATTGTTGCCTTTAAGGTATACCTAACTCGATGCCGAGTGGTCAACCCTTCTTTTTAACTTTTACATCTCTTGATTTTTGCTTTTATTTTATTTCGCTGTGAATTGCGACACTTCCGTATCACGCGACAGACTCCCACCCAAATGTGTGCGCCCGCTGGTATGTCTTCTGCGAAGTGTCCTATCTTCAAGTGGTAAGCCAAGGTTTTGAAGCGACATGATTATATGCCCAATTACGCGAAAATACGGCGTTGTCGTCGGCGGCGTGAACGAAATATGGTACCAAAAATGGCCGACAGCGCAACGAATAAAAACACATGAACAATGCTCGGATTGACGTCAAATTTGTCAAGCAGGTTTTACAGTCTGCAAAAAAAAGTTAGTAAATAGAACGAAAAGAAAATGACCTATGTTTCGGTCTGGGTGGGAATGGAAAGCGGGCCTTCGAGCGCGAGGCGAGCACGCCTCTCCGACGTCGTAGTGGCTCCAAGGTTGTGGTTGACTAAAGTTGTGCCTAGTGCATACGTCATTGCACAAGCCGCGTCTTTGCCTCTGGCACTGCTCCCACGTGTCACTTGCGCTTCGGATTTCATCGGTGCCGTGTCTACTGCGATGCACACTCGACGCGAAATCACGAACGTAAAAAATAAGGCGTGCCTATTGCGCGCGTCATTGCCTACGTCACATCGCTACCTCACGCACTTGCTCTTCGGATTTCATCGCTGTTGTATCTACTGGGATGCACATTGAAGCGTCCGCCTCAGCGGCACCTGTGAAACGTGGTCGCCCATGGAAGCACGCCGCACAATACGAAGCAAGGGAATACAAAAAGGAATGCCGTGCAAGTTTACAATGCGCACGACGACATACGGATGAATACCTAAGCGAAAACATTTTACCAAGGTGACTACAACGCTTTGGAATTCCTCACGTAAGCAGTCTTAAGTGTCTCTGCCGAACTTTATCATTTGTTCGCTTGAGTCATTTCATTTTTTTCTCAGTGCCATTCGGCGATACAGAGTCAAATAGGCAAGAAATACTGTATGCCAGTTATACAAGGGAACGCCAGTGCTTGAGCAACGTCGAACATGCAAGGGTCAGCAATAGAGACATTGGATGCCGGAAAGTCGTCGCTTCTTCTTGGCCCTAAAGTGCTGGAATAGCAATTGGTTGCGCAAAGAAGCACGGAGACCTTAAATAAGTGATCGATGAGAAGCTAGACGAAACTTTAAGGACTGAAAATAAGGTGTCGACGCCATCGTTCCTGCGGTATACCTTGAGAAATGTGCACAAGCGTTGAACACGTTGAAAAAATTTATAATCAGCATGGTACAATGATGTCTTTTCCTTAGAAACACTAGCAAGGCGACAGTATAGCTAGACGGGATGAAGCGTGCGAATGGTTCTGGATGGACTCATGGCTTAGCGCAATGGAGTTCATATGAGGGTACAAAACAGTGCGTTGTATGCACAGGAAACTTGTATAGTGATAATTTCAGTCGGTCAGCGGAAACAGACAAGTTACAATGAAGCAAGGCGATTGTATTGTAGGGGTAGCGATTTTAGTTATCGACATGTATGTTCCAGAAAAGCTTATTAGTAATCCTGACTCATAGGCATACACAGGGTGTCCAAACTATCATCCACCAAGATTTAAATATATGGAAATGCCACATAGCTGGACAGAAACAAAGTAATGTTCATTGCTGCCGCTTGGCGATACTCTCGGATAATTTTTTTTCATACCGCCTAATTAAATGATTTGTATTCATTAATCATTCAACTTCTCAAATAATATAATGAGATTAAAAGTGGCAATGAAAAAACTGCAGAGCAATATGAAAAACTCCCGATACAGCTTTTTTGTTGCTGAATAAGTGCTACATAAAAGCGTTTTTCTGAGCGTGAAAGAAGCCGGCGAATACACGCAAAATTGCCACGTGACTGGCTGATCTAGGCATTTTGCGTGTAATCGCGTGTAATCTGGTATAACCTCGATATTTGGTGTTAATTAGAGTGCCGTTAATTTAGTCACAGTTAAGGCAGGGATAATTAGGTCACGCGAACCCACGACCTATTTTTGAAGAAAGCAAGTAACACGAAGTAACAGTGCACTTGAATGGGAATGTCAAATAATCGAATGAATGTCGCTTGAGCGCGCAGACTTTCGCTTTCATTCTACTTAGCGTATGCTAAAGTGACTGTCAACTTTATTCCAATCTCCTGACCTCAAATTGACGCAAGCACTGAGCAAGCATCGGGCTGTAATCAGCAGCTTCGTTTGAAGAGCCCAATCAAACGTTCTCCTCGTTTATAGGAGTTCACTAGTGTTTGCTTTCAAATCGCATAGCATTGCCTACATTGAGCGGTTTTTCTTATCTAATTGGCTTAAACGTAGCCAAAAGCACGCTGAAATGAAGAGAGATTCGTTGGGGCCTAGCGAGCGCAGTGAAAGTAGGTAAATGGATGGGCAAGGCGCCGGCATCTCCGACTGGACCACTTTCCATTAGTTAGCTTGCAGTGGCTGGTCAAAAATTGTGGCGGCATGCGACGGAAAGTTAAACGTACCGCTAAAATGGATCCTCAGCAAGAAAAAGTACGCATAGCAATGTCGTATACGCGCCAAAAGGTCTCCATAACGTTATATTGCCACGCAAAAACAAAACTGAAAATAAATATATGCAAATACATACATGCTTTTCGGCAGCTCCGAATAGCCAGTTCCAGAGAGATTGGCGGTCCGCCATCTCCTATTCCTTTCAAAACGGGGCAGATTCTGGCTTTCCGAAAAAAAAAAGACCAATTAAAGCGTACACGTCCCTATCACGTGGCGAGTTATCGAGGTTCTGCGACGTCGAGTGGCAGGCAGGCCAGGTGGGCGCTGCCCGAAATCTTTTGAGAAATAGCAGACGGCTAATGACAAAAAAAAAGAACGCGTTGAATCAGAAGCAATTATTTTTCTTTTGCTCGGTCTACTCACGCATAATCAGTGTGTACACTTTATATCAGATGGGAAGGAGTTCTCGCCGTTTTCCTGACGTCGCGTGGCGGACAGGCGAAGTGGGGGGCGGCCCGAACGTTGTTCGAGCAATCGGGGAAAGGTGGTCGCAGACTTTGAATGGAAACAGTTTCGAATACCTTTACGTTACAGCGTCCTGGATGCCGTGCTTTGCTTTTGTCACTTCATTGTAGCCGACAAAACGTAGCGTCTTTCCAGACGCAATGAAAAACACCAGATAATTTACTGACTTCTACCATTTTATTTCTAGGTAAAACAAAGCAGCAGGCTATAACTAGACTCTCTTCCTCTAGTTGTGGCGACCAAAAGCCTTGCTATAATTCACCATAAATTTCGTACTTTTTCGACTCAGCAGGGAGCCATTCGAAATTTTTTTTTCTCGCGGTATTGATTCTTGCTTCGCCGCTCCCTCCTGTGTCGAGATATCCCTTGCGTATTGTCGGCATTTTACACCGTCCATCGCGTTTCGATAATGTGTGTGCTCCCAAAAGAGACTGGGTCGTTTTTCTTCCCCCGCTCGCATAAATAAATCGTCCCTAAATGGCCTGCGATCCCGGTTTTTGTTGTCGCTGTTTGATTTGTGTTCGTCCTTCTGCAGCCTCGATCGCGATCCTGCATGCGAGAATTACGATAGTTTCTTTGTCACAACAATAAACAAAGAACACGCTTCCGCAGCCTGGCGGCGGTTCTCACACGCTTTCACTTCGTCGATATTTTGAAGGCAAGAACGCCGGACGCGTTTTCAAATTGAGAATATTTACGCGAACAGCGCTTTATCGTGCCTGTGCATATTTGTCGAGACAAAAGCTCAGGAAATTGCAGTACTTGCGGCGTTCATTGCAATCCGCTGGCTGGGCTGTGGAGCTGGAATGAACGAAATGAATACTAAGAAACAATAGATTTTTCATTCCTATGATACAAGAAAACCTGCGAGACCACGTATCAGTTAAGCTACAAGAAATGTGTCTGCGTGTGAGTCATGAAAATGCACACCTAAATAATAAGACATGAACACGGGAATTGCAGAAATAGAGCTCTGTTTGCATTTCTTAATCCGATAGTGCCACTTGTGCTAAACATGATAGGATGGGACTGATGACTCAGTTGGGAGTTAAGCACGAAAACGCTAGCGCACAGCCTATAATAGCGTTTCTGATACGTTGGAGCCGGTTTTGAGTTGGGATTGTTCAGCAAACCAGTTATTAATTAATTAGTATGCTGAGTAGGTTCGTGTTACCCCAATATTTCTTTCTCTTCTTGCTTGTGCGAATCTACTCTCCATGGCCTCGAATAACGGGGAGCAAGTTGTTTTATTTTCTTTGATATGGACTGTGCGTCACCATTACAGAGTTAATGTTTTATCTCAACCTGAATTTCTACCATTGCGCTCTTCTCGTCTGTTGTCACATTTAATTATTAACATGTCATTATGGGAAAGGATAGCACATTTATGTTGCGCAGGCTACACGCCGTGGCAGGACAAAATAATGGAAACAACAAAAAAGCACTGCCGTGCATGTGAATGCAGTAGGTTAATTGACCTAACTAGTGTGCGATGTGCTTATTGGCACTAAATTACAAATTGCGGCGCCTGCTCAGTGCTGGACACACGCGTTCTCACAAGATATCTGGTGGCACTTCATTCCTTCCAACACATTTTCATTTGCCGTCCGCTCTAACTGTTATAAAATGAAGTCATTGTCATCACAAAAAAAAATTGTGTTTCATCTAAGGTTGCCCAAGTTGCACAACAAACAGCTCATTGGGAACACAGAGGACATTGCATAGCATTCGAAACCCCAATATCTACTCAAGGATAACGATGCGTAATGTACGGACGTTCAAATAAATATCATCTGAAGCAAAATAAAGTGCAGAAGTTAACTTGTAGCTTGAAAATGAACACTTGGACAAGTTTCTCGTCATACACTTTCCTTGTGAAGGGCTCCCAGAAGTCTTCTCATTCCACAGCCATGCTCTGAGGCCCAATGGTGATTTATGAAAACCTGCTGGGTAGGGATGTGTTATGCAAAACATATGCTGCGCTTTTGCTCAAAGTAGAATTACACATCACTTGTCGCATTAGCAGCTAGAGTAGTCTATCACGGAGCATGACGTGCACTTTTGGAATTATTCAAAAGAAAATTCGCTTTGCCTAAACAGAACTGTCAACACCGGAAACAACCAATATTTATGAACGCTGCCACTAGCTAGAAGGAAAATGGGGCCAGGCTTACCAAATTAGCAATCGTAAATGGAATTCCTGCGCCTTTTCCCCGAAATATTGCGTATATTTTGTAGTTATTCGTGTTATTTCTCACAGAAATATATTCAACTGTAGCCTGTCAACACGAATTGTGACCATGAAAGTTTAGTTTACAAGCGCAATAAACACACTATGCTACGACTCAATTTTGTACATATAATTCCACTGCGCAATGAAATAAATAAATGGAATGACCACAGTTTTTTTAACGCACATCAGGGATATTAGCATAATTATGCGGTATCATCTAATAGATCGAATACTCCATTTCTTTCGTGCTGCTTTTAGGTTGCTCTGCCGAACAGTCTTTTATTTATTTTTCTGCCTATACGGTATATCATTTCCTGGTTTCTACAAGCCATTCGTTATATCTTGTAGCGTTTGAGAGAGATTGCTTTTCGAGATTTCTCTCATAGCCTCTTGAAGCTCATAATCATTCTGTTGATAATATTATTTGAAGCACTTCTTTCCTTATTCTTGTTTACCTTTATCTAATATAAAAGTAGCATCAATAGAGCATACGTAACTTCCTCGTTTAGTTTTATTGAGACAATATGCGATGAGGCGTCCGGTACTACGTGACTTTATTTCCAGTTGCGTGCACAGCACCCATGCCCAAATCACCCAATTATGGTTTGGTTGTGAACGAATGTAATGTCGCAAAAAACCCCTCTCTTCCTTGTCAGCATATAGTCGCAGGCACTTTCTGTATTCTGAAAATTAAGTAAACATTCTACGAATCCTCTGCAGCCGCGTCACGCTCGCGTTTACCACTTGGAAATATTAGTGGCAAGAGTGTTGTGGTAAAAGACGCTTTTCTACGATGTACCGAGTTAAGAATGTGTTGGGCATTGAAGTGAGCGCATTTACCGTGCTGGCGAAAAATATTAATAAAAAAGGCCTAATACAAGCTCAAGGATCAGCGTGAAGCACTGAGAAAAGCGCTCAACGGTGTCGAAAAGAAAAATACCCTGCACTTTTTACGCCAATGTCTCGGTCGTGCGCATGGTGGCCTAAACGAAAAACTCTGGCAGCAAAAATTGTTGCCGTAGGTAGCCCGTAGGTGCAGACATGGGCTGTCCTAATGACGAACGTGATACACGCAAGGCTGAGATGCTGAAAATAAAAAGAAAGCAGCACAGCCCACGCATTTACTGCTCGAAAGGCTGTCTTTCATTTTGGAGACAAAGTTATAAGTTATCTCTGCAGCACTAGTTGGCGGCATATTAAGAGAGGGAGCCTCTCTTTATGGCGCCGCCTAGTGCAGCAGAGATAGGCCTACTATAGGTCGACTTCAATTTTTCACCGTTACGTTCTTGTGGCGCTTTAGGCCGAGCGTGCCTCGAAGGTTTAGCGAACTAGAAATACGTACCGCTAGAAAACTAGGTGCTTACTGAACGAACTTTTGGGCATTCTTTTTGGCCGTTGTAGATATGTGCGCGTAAGCATCGAACATTGTGCGCTTGAATCGGCTCCTTCGGCACCCTGCTCATGATATGGCGCAAGCTCTTTATCGAGTTACTGTAAGAATATCAGAACCCCGCCTATCCCTTCCCGTTATGTACTGCTTCGTCTTCCCACTTCTTAAAGAAATTCTTGAGAACCACAATGAAACCGTGCTGCCAACAGCGGAGAGAGGCGATTCTGTTTTTATATTCCATATGACTAATGTGGTAGCATACCGCTTTGCGCTGTTGCTGTAATAGTATGCATGTGACCCGTACTGTGCGGCAAAACCGTACTATGCTGCTTTACGCTGCAACCGAATGGAAAAGTATTTAAAGGAGAAAAGACAGCTGTCGGCACCGGCGCCTCTTAAACATGTAATATTCTCAATGCCAGTGCTACCACATTTCTGATCTTTTCAGTGACGGCCGAAAAGTCCGCCAAGTTGTCTTTTTTAATGCTACTAAGCCTGGGCACATTCGGCGCCGGCTTCACTTCGTTCGCCATTTAAAACGCAGGCACTAGGGTTTTATTTGCCGACAGACCGTACGTCTCGTGGCCTTGCATTACAAGCTTTTTCTTTCTGAGCTTTTTCTTTCTGCTTTTTCGTTTTTTGATGGCGGCTTTTTTGTTATTGTGAATCGTGAATGGCTGAAAGTCTGTGCTCTTCTAGTGCCGGTCGGTTTCCTGAGCCGATAACCGTGACGCCTGTCGCAAATGTTCGCCATTATGACGGACACTTCTTTACCAAGCTGGCGGCGCCTCCGAGACGACCCAGACGACCCTCACCCCCCTAAAGCGAATAACTTTCGTTAGCTTATTCAGCCATTTTCATGGTTTGTCAGTTGTAGGTGGGTGGGAGGCGGTAGGTCGATGGACGTTGGTCGGAGTCGGCAACGAAAACGCTCCTTCGTTCGCTCTCTCTCTCTTGCTCTCCTCTTCGCTCACTCTCAAGCTCACTCTCTCTCTTTTCCTCGCTCTTTCGATCGCTCGGTCGTTACACCTACTCACATACATTAACAATAATGATCGATAGTATTCGATGTTTTTCATTATTAAACACTGTCCCTTGCTAAAGTTATTTGGAAGGGATTTGAAAAAAAGTACGGAAATGTTTGACAGGTACAGTGCGCGTGTGAGAAAAAGCTAGTCGTTCTACAGAATGGTTTCTGCGATGAGGCAAAGGTGTATTTACTTCAATTGCGATTGACGTCTTACGCTGATGATATGTGCAAATAGGTTATGAAGGTGGCGGGATTACGCAATAAAATTTGCCAGGCAAGAAAGAACTTAGTTACGTTCGAGCGGCAGCAAAAGAGTTGTAGCCACAGATGTGCATTTCTCAAGCCCTTCGCGAGTCGACATTGGAAAAAATATTGGTTACACTTAGTGACGCTGTTTGGCTGAAATCTGAGGATTTTCGAATATATTTTGCTATAACACTCGCTGCAAGCAACAGAAACCACGCGAAAATAAATCCCAAAGATATTTCCATAAAAGCACGTCGAGACGAAAAATAAGGACTTATGGGGCCCTATAGCGTAAAACTATTCCAATATGTTTTCATTCCAATTTGCTGACGTCAAATTTCTGACGTCAATTTCCTGACGCAAGCGTCGAGTGGTCACCCGCAGGGTTGTCTGAAAAGACCAATCAAACGCTCTCCTCGTTCAGAGGATGTCATTTTTGTTTGCTTGAAAAACGAATAACATTGCCTACATTGAGCGGCTTGTCTTATCTAATTGGCTGCCAAGAGGCGAGGAGCACGCTCAAGTTGAGGGGGATTCGATGGGGCCGAGTAACTGCACTGAATATTGATAACCGATTGAAGAGGGTGGTGCCGGCGTTTGCGATTGGTGCGCTTTCCCTTAGCTTGTGATGGCTCGTCGACAATCGCGGTGGCACGCAACGAAATCTTAAGAATGACGCTAAAACTGACCCTCAGTGAAGAAGAGTTGGCAGAACGAGATCGTAAACCTGCCGAAAGTGCTTGAAAACGTTACACGGCCACGCAAAAAAGCTTTATTACACCCAAATAAAGCCATGTTCTCCGGCAGGTGCGAGTAGCCAGTGCCTGAGCGATCGGCGGCAGCCATATTTTATTCCTTTCGGAACGGGGCAGCCTGCGGCTATTCACAAGAGAATTCAGTTTTGTTCGGCATATTAATGCATCTTTAACGCGGACACGTAATTTTGACGCGGTGAGTTTTGTGGTTTTGTGACGTCGCCTGAGAGGCAGACGAAGTAGGTGCAGCTCGAAAACTTTTGACCAGTAGCCGAAGGTTATTGGCGAAAAGGCGTCGCATCAGAAATACCCATATTTCTTTTTTTCAGTGAAACCAAGCATAATCAGTGTGTACACGTCATATCAGATGGGGAACCATCGTGGTTTCCGTGACGTCGCGTGGCACACAGGTAAAGGGAGGTGGTCCAAAAATTTTTTGACCAATCGCAGAAGACTGATTGCAGAATTGGAATAGAAAAGTTTGGAATAGTTTTACGTCATAGCGCCCATGGAATGAGGTAGGCATTATTCTGCCCTATATGATGCAGAGAAAAGGCAGCGTGTGTTTCAAAAAGTCCGAAACATGCAACCTAAGTAGTTTGTATCGTGAAGCATATCGCACGCGCGAATTGACGAAAGCGTGCTCATTTCGGGAAACTGGGCCGCGTGGAGTATGTCGTAGCCGACGACGTCATGTCGTCTTCAGAATATCGGATTTTCTAATGTCACTTGTACACAGCGGTTGCGCCGTTCGAAGAATTTACAAGAATGTTTCACGCACCCCTAATGACGTGTAAAGTATTACTGGTTTTGCTTTCTACACGTAACTCAAATCGATAAAGAAGCGTCCGAGATGTGCGACTCACATCGACTAAACGTCTGCGGTTACCTCCGCGATAAAACAGAGTGACGGTCTTTTCAATGATTGCTCGTTTCTGCTTCCTTAAATAAGTACCCTACGCACAAGCTTGTTCGAACTCTTGAGGACCTTTTTTATTTTTGCTTACTCCTTTAAGTTACTTTCACTTCGATAAAGGCTGGTTCCGACTGTGTGCATGTCACTTGCCTCATTTTCGCTACGGTTGGACTTACGACGCTTCGACTTCATCAGCTCCCCCTAACCACCTTGACGCAGTAAATAGGACAGGCTTCAGTCCTTCTGAAACCAACTTTCGTGACCTCATTTCGGCTGCAGTCGCTACTACATATCCTACCGTTCGAAAACTCAGCGGAATGGAAGAATGTACTGCAGGGCCACAATCCTCTCAAAAATAAAAACAAATGGAAAAGCAGATGCCGACATTTCCCATCTAAATTCCCAATGCGATTTCTCTAACGTCAGGAACCCATTTTCTTAAGTCCATTTGCAGCTATCTCTTGGAAGCAGCGCGCCTGTGCGTGGCATTACTCCTGCTAAAAAAAGCTCTTAATGCTCGCATTAAAAAAAAAAGAGCAACGCAACTAAAAGGGCGTCCCGATGAGCTGGAGGCAATGCGGCACTTCATCTTACTGAGCAAAGGGCAACAAGACGGAGACACATAAGAAGCCGCTCGTTCAACTCGCTCTCTTATTGAATATCTGGAACCTGCAGGAACTTTTTCCGTGTCGGCCTACTTTTTTTCATGGTGGGGCATAATGCGGGAGTCCTTTCAAAAAATTTTGTTTCTCTCGAAGTAGGGGGAACAGCAGGAAAGCGACAATTATTGCTGTTTGTAGAATGCTGCGGGTACTTTTAAATCTATTTTCATTGCGCAGGAACACTATCAGAAATGCAGAAGTCTGGCTTCCGCGTAAGAACGTTATCCGTTCTTTTGTCTGTTGGAAATGTTTAGAAATTATAATTTCTTTTGCTTTCTTCTCGTGAATCTCCCGCGGGGTGGAAATAAGAAGCAGTCATGTTATTTACTGGGTCAAACTACGAGCAAATTTTCCACATTCGGGTGCTACTTTTCTTTTTTCGTAGCACGAAACTACATCGTCTGTTATAGAAAATCTCTCCTGCAATCTCTACAAACGCACGGTTCATCCTAAAATATAACTTAGAACGAACAATACTACTGCCTTCCACATGACCACGGAAAAAAAAAAAGAACTCTGTTACCAATCGAGCGTGCACACGATACACATAGAGTAGCCGGAAATTGTTTTTCTATGACAATATGGAAAGTTCTGGACAAAAACTTCTCTTCCTGCTTCTATTTACCCAGCTAACATTTACAGCCACGAGGTCCCACTGACCCGCATGGTGCCGCCTCGAGTCGTGTATAATTTGTCGCGAAAGATAAAATGTACAGGCTTCAGGGAGTTATTACTGTATGGTGTGGATTAAGTAGCGCAGAAAAACTACAAAAGATATGCAGACACGAATACATGTAGCCAGCCGCCGCCGCAAAAAAAAAAAAAAACAACACACTATCCATCAATGACCATTTGTTAATTAACGTGAACGTTGCAGCACTATATCCGGGACACCAGCTCGTGCCTAGTGCATTGAAACGCGAGGCTTTCATGAATAGTGTAATTCTGAGAATTCTGAAGGCTCTATGTTGAAATGCTTTGAACACGTGCGAGTGACCCTGTGTAATGGTGCGACGTTCACGACGATAAAAAAACAAAGACAGCTGACCCAACTGATGCTTTTGAATCGCCGTTGAGCGAAGCTTCCTTGAAATGTTGAAATTAAGTGCCAACAAAGGGGCAGGTAGTGCATGCCGTTTCATTTTATTTCTAATGGTGTAATCTGGCTCTCTATTCTTTGGCACAAAGTTATTCATCAGATGGCTTCTCCCGTGATTTTTATACGCTCAGCCTTATTGTTACCCACGTTCTCGTTACCCATGCGCACGCTCTGCTTGACAGCTGTCCTTTAAAACAAGTTCGATGTTAGTGCTATATTTCTAACTAATTTTTTTGCCCAAGTCTTTCGGGCGCCACCTACACCAAATCACCTTTTGATTAACCCAATAAAGTGGGATTGCATTCATGTAAACGCTAGAGGGTCGGGCTGAGCAAACGTCGAAGCGAGTTCTGTTAACCTACCCGCATGGCGTGGGTTGACTTGCACTACGCGCGTGGCAAGATGGATGTAAATCAGGTCTTCTTGTACTGGTCATCTCTGACTTGTGACACCTCCCGCCGGCCGTAAAGTTCGTAAGAACAAAGCTGAAATCAGTCACGCTTTGCTTCCGTTTCTGGATTTCTTCTTCAGAAGTTCCCGTGGTTGCTAGCCTTGGGGTACACTCTAAAAATAGTTTATATTTATATTACGTGCCCTTCCTTTCGTAAATGTTGTGAACCTCGCACTTGCAAGTCACCAATGGCATGCGGGTCATCAACCAAGTATCGAATTTTTGATAGGAATGTCTAGAGTGCCGACTTTTCGGGAATGAAAACGTAAGTAAGACAAATGAGAATTGTCGTTGTTCGACATAGACATGATCCGTAGAGTTTACGATATATTGTTACGTGTGGAAAAACACAGATTAAAGAGGCCGACACTCGCTCGCGCCAAGGGCACAGACCCACTTCGTCGTCGTTCTCGCGGCGGCTCGTCCCTTGAGCATCGCTTGATTATATCGTAATAATATTAACAGTGTTGTCCTCAAATGACTAGCTGTAAGCTTTCTTTCTTTCCTTCGGCGGAGTGTCCTCTCGGCCACAGGCATCACACAGACCTGTTGTGATGTTTGCAGTCAGCAATCTTTAGTTCTGTTCCTCGCATCCGTCATCGCGAAATCGAGCTTCAGCATGGTTGATTTTCACTGTGCATACCAAGTGCTTCACTTAAATAACGAAGGCAACCGTCGAGATTGCCGGTATAACATCTTTTCTAAGATTCTCCATGAAGGACAATCTATCGTAGGTGCAGCTTCAGTCACAACTTTCCGTCATAGGTTAATTACAAGTTCTGTCTTTGACCAATAACAAAAACAGAACAAGGAAATTGGGACATCTGCAGAGTCGCCAGGTTCACCTTGCATGAGGTGGAAAATATATATGTGAACTTTGATCAATATATTTTAAGACAATAAAAAAAATGTTGCAGAATTATCAAACATTCGTCGATTTCTGCTTCAATGTACTGATACTCTTTTGCGTGCCTCATTTACATAGCGTTGTACGTAAAATATGCGCATAAATACAGCGCTCTTGCTTATGTAAAATGGTTCATGTCAGCGGATCCCCTGCTAAGGGCTTTCCTCCTTGGGTCACATGTTCGTTCAGTATTAATGATTAAGTTTATAAAGCATAACACGCACGCAGGAGGGCAAACGACGAAAAGCTGTCTTGATTAAATAATGTGGGGCTTAGATAGAAAGCCCTTCGCGCCGTTTGGATCGATGATTTCGCTTCACGTCGAGTCGAGCGCGGCGAGGAACACGAACGATCAAACTATGGAGAGATGAATATGTGTTTTTTTTTTTTTGTCCCTTGCAAGGAGAGCTCAAGTGTCCCTCTCGCCTCGTCTTTCTGCACGTCCGCGACGAAGAGATCGCCACAACAGCATTTTCTCGGAAGTGAGCCCTATTTAGCGTTTTTCGCCGTGAGCTCGGATCGAGGCTCTCCATACTCCGTTTCATACACCAGGTGTGCAACGCTGTGGAAGCTACGCGAGAACCACGGTCGCCAAAATTGATCACTCCGCGCGTTCCTTCCATGCTTCGCTGCGCGCCAGCGGCATTTTCTCGCGCAAGCATGCACGTGAGGCTGCCGCGACCGGGCTACGAATAAAGAAAAAATAACGAAAAGCAAATTGATCTAGAACACAGTGTTATTGCCCTCGGAGTTCATGGTTTGTTTGTTCCTTAGGGTAAATTCTTTTTTTATTCAGAATTGAGCAGATATTAAAAGCATTTTCACAAAAATTAATCCCGAAACACCGGACTATTTCTGAATGCGAACGCAGCCACTGCAAAAGGCATCTCTAGCCATCACAGCCTTGCACCTGATGTATGAAACGGGGTACAGTGTTGGTTGAACTTAAATGGAACAGTCTTCATCTCAAGCTAAAACAAAGTAAACGCTTTGTTGTTGCGCTCGAACAATATCTTAAGAAAATGTAGTAAATGCTGAAAAAGGGGGCGCGATATAAAGCTAGAATGTAATTATAATATGCGAGATGTCTCTTGCCTGCATTAATACATAAAAAAAGGTTCTTTTTTTGCAGTGTTTGTTTACAGATGTACTTGAATATTTTTCATTATGAATGGATGTATACTTTTTTATGGGGTTTTACGTGCCACAACCACGATATGTATATGAGGCACGCCGTAGTTGGGGACTCCGGATTAATTTTGATCACCTGGGATTTTTAAACTAGCACTTAATTCTAAGTACACGTGTGTTTTTTTTACATTTCGCACTAATGGAAATGCGACCGCCATGGTCGGGATTTGATCCCGCGACCTCGGACTTAGGATGCATACTACGTGGTGCCAAAAATACACATGTTGCTGGTCTACACATATTTTATTTACCACATCTCGGATAAATAACAACAAAATTATAAAAGACGCAGTAGCTAACGTTTGCGGTATTACTATTAATTGGCCGGCATGCGCCGTATCACTTTCGGCAATGAATGGTTTTCTGTTATTTTCTCATTTGTATGCAAGGCTGCTAGAACGCTTTGCAGTCTTGCGTGGGCTAGTTATCGCGGAGCTGTGAATTTTTCGAGTAGGCCTACTGTCAGCACCGGCTCCTTAGGCTGGCACTGGCTCCTTCGTTTAAGGCAAACAATCAGCGACCCATTAAGAAAGTATTAATCTTATTTCTGCTTTCACACCGTATGTTACAAAATTAGAAAAATTGTATCTCTTCAAAACATTTAAATATTCCCGTACTATAAATAACCAGCTATATAAATAAACAAAAGATATTAGAGCAAGGCGAAAGCATCGAAATCAGTTTATTTCAGGAAAACATGGTCGTTTTAGGCTTTGAGGGTGACGGGAAAAATGGGTGGTCGCATAAACTGTGGTAATCAAAATTACCCGAGGTATTTCAATACAGAACCTGCGGTCGGCTTAATTTAGTTCGACATCGACGCTCTTGTGAAAATTTTTGTTAGCACTGATTGCGTGTCGGCGCAGCCACTCGTCGACGCCCCTACTGCGGAAGGTTGTTTCTACCAACACTCTATCTCTACACCTTCTGGTTGTTCAATAAAGGATAGGCAGTGGTTAAATAGGCCACCTAAGAGCTACCGATCCGTATCATCAAAGGTACCTGCAGCCATCAAGGAATGCGCCACTACATAATTTATTGTTATACATCGTGTCACTGATTTCCCACGACATGACCTGTAGCAAGATATATTTTGCAGTCGTCTCGACACTTTTGATGGATGCTCTTGTGCTTACGGACTAATCAAGTTTCTCCCCCGCTTTCCCGATGAAAGAGGACGAAAGCCGAAACCGACATTAGTATACTGCTGTGCAAGATTTTCTGGTGGAAAGTGGCTTGACCAATTCGGATTGAACGGTCACCTGCGCGATTTCAACTCCGCGAAGTTCAGTATATCATTTTAGAACGCAGCTCTAAGGTGCCCATTCCTGCGTTTCGCGTCGCCGTGTTCCCTCGGCGTCCTCCCTTCGGCGTAATCGAGCGAACGAGCACAACGAAGGATGAAAGAACGAACGCGCAGCGCAGCGAGCGATGAAAAACGGCGATAGCGAAGCGAGCGCAAGGACTGAAGCGGAGGAGGAGAGCGCAGTGGAAACATGAAGCGCCAAGAGGAGGAACACGAGACGACCAAATCGTGAAAAGAAAAGCGTAGTGTCGCGCAAGACGGCCTTTGCGGCAGTGATAGCTACGAGATGGAGCCAAAGTAGAGCTTCGTCGTCTGTTCACTGATGTCATGCGTGAGCGCGTCGGCCGATACCATATATGGAAACAAAGCGCTGCATGAGCGGAGGCCTGTTTGCGGTGGCTGCTGTGAATCGCGCCCACGCGTAACCCACGCGCTGCTCCTCGCAAGCTCCCAATTAGCGGGGCTGTCGCGCAACACTTAGCTCCGTTTGCAATGTGCCGCACGAGATGGATTGTCCATGCCAGCGAATATATCGCGAAATGAAAGCACCTATAGAGCTGCGCTCGAATTTCGCATTAGAGAGCATCATAATCATTGGTGAATTTCTTTTGGCTGCGCTGTTTAATACTTCGAAATTCTGGTTCCAGCTCGGGAGACATTGCGCGACACTCCGAGCAGCATTCCTTAGCGCTGGCGTGACGTTTCACTTCTTTGTAATGGATAGATCTATTTAATTATTAGTTACATAATTATTTCAAGCATATTTAATGTTCTTCTATAGTACCATTCACTGGTTTTTCTTTTGTGCAAATGTACTTCCTGTTGCCCAAAATCAACGCGAAAAAGCTGTAGTTGGTGCTTTACGTGGACAGGTTGTTGGCGCAATGACGTTTTCTTGGGCGAGGTGGTGCTTGCTGAACTATATTATATTGAAGCTCAAAAATACTGGAAAGAAAAGATTGGCAGCGACAGGAACTACAGAGGTTGTTGGGCGCTGCAGGATCAACTTACCTTTCTTTTCATAGAATTGTCGTGCTTGAGGTGTTTTGTTTTTGCTAAGCCTTTATATTTTTCGCTCTATTTCTGTGTTGTTCTCAGTGATTCGCGCTCTTTTTTCTACGGCGTTTCCTTACTTGGTTATAAACTTGCTTCGACCGCGTTTCTTTCTTATTTTCGTTTCACGTTTATTTTTTATTTTCGTTGCGCGTTTCTTTTTTTCGTGGTCTCTCGTCGCAGAGGTTTTGGAACAGCCGTCCTTCACAGCGTCCAAACTCATCGTATATGGCAGCTAATAAACAACGGTGAATAGGAAGAAGACGACCTCGCCCACGATAGACGTGACACGTACGACCTGATGCGAAGCGCTTCGGTCGATATTCCGAGCTGCACTTGGGCTCTCGCCTGAAGTTCTTTTATATTTTGTCCTTCCGTTTACTTTGGCCTCCACATCCGGAGAGGAGCCGCGCGAGGCCGAAACTCTGTCCTTCCGCGGAACGAACTCTCAATTTTGCATGACGCAAAGAAAGAAGAAAACAAAGTAAATGCACAACAGGGAAATCGGGTCGCAGGAGGCGACCGCCGTACAAGTCAAACGTGCCCGCCATCAGGAAGGAGGCCGGAAGCCAGAAACCTTTCTGCGTTGCTTCTTCTTTTCATACACGCGGTTTGCTTCGCTCTTGCCTAGGGGCCTTTCATACACGCGGTTTGCTTCGCTACGGGCCGGTATTTGTTCTAGCCCGTGGCGCTTTACGTGACTGGCGCTGTCGGACCTAAGTGATTATTCCCGCTGCGTCGCAGTGGGTCGCGTGCACGTGTCCGCTTCAGGGCGTGCCCCAATTCTTGGTTTGGAAGTAACGTCTTATTTGCTATTTATAAGGCAGGAAATAGTTGTAACCCTTGTTTGTGGAATTAAACGATGTTTCTTTTTAAACAAACAACAAATAAAGCACGCGGCGAAAACACACTACGTAAAGCCCAGTGGGCTTCAATCGACCATCATGACCGGTGTCAAACTGTAGGGCGAGTCCTTGACGAAGAGTGTGCGTGCATAATATTTATTCAACATCATACTTTAACGCATAGCATCAGGTTCTGCAAGACGGTTTGTTTTCTGACGCGAAGTGTGGATTCGCATTTGTTATTTGTGAAAATTACCTAGTATTATTTTTTTAAAGACTGTCTATTGCACTGGGGAGAACAATGCATATTGAAATATTCTTCTCCATAGAGAGAAAGAGAGAAACATAACAGAGGAAAGGCAGGGAGGTCAACCAGATGCACGTCCGGTTTACTACCCTGCACTTGGGAGAACGGATACAGGGACGAAGAGAGAGAGAGAGAGACATTGTTAGGTAAAGAAAGACGCTGTGCTCAGACCAGGGAGTATGCCTGATACTAACTGGCGTGCAGGAAAAGCAGAACGTGAATAAACAATATAAAATTGTGCTGCATAGTGGCGTTCAGTACTAACGACCACAAGACACTGAATGTTTCAATGTGAGAAAAAGGAAACGCCATTGTAAACAGGCATAGCACAACTCGTTTAGAGCACAACGCGCGCACTTGTAATAGTGTCAAGCTATTCTCGGTCACGGAGCTTTAATATATAGCGAACATAAAAGCGGAGTCTTTACTGGTATCACGTGGCTGAAGAGTGCGTGCCGAGGCAGTTTGTGACATTTCACAGTGTTTTTTGAATACTCTTCCCTATTTTACGTCACAATTATCACTCTCTGTTCATTTCTTTTTTTTCTTAAGGAAGTTTTCGCCCGTCGACTGCCTCACCAATTTTGCGGAACACGTTGGACACACACTGAGTACCACACATGCGCGATGCTTTAATGTTCCCCTGTTTCAAGTTCAGCAAACTTCAACAACAGTAACAAGCAGTTTTTCAGTTTCTTTTGTTTTTGTTTTTTTCTCTTGACGCTGCGTGTTTATGGGACATGTCTCAGAAACGTCGCAGGTTGTAGCATAATTTCGAGGACCTGAGACTCGTTGACAAGTCGACTAAGTCTATGCCACCTATTTTTTTTTTCTTAATATAACGCGCTTGGCTTTACATTGCGCACCCATTCAAATGTGCAGGTAAAGCCACGACTTCGTGCTATGCAGCACACTGTTGTATAGAGCCATGTTTTACCTCGAGGTCCCTGTAGTTGCAAAAGGTTTTACAGCGACAGAAGAGCGCTTGTGTGCGTCCAACCGCGCTCCATCCGGGTCCTCTCACAAAAACCTTACCAAGAAGGGCAAAGTTGTGCCTTTACCTCCAGTTCTGTATTTACTTGAGTGCAAATGACACTGCTGCCCGTGAAAAGATCCCGAGGCTTCAAGTCACGAAAAAAGGAACGCTCAAAGGTAACGTGACTCATAGACTAGACGCCGGTGGCTGCATGCCCGCACAGAGGTCGCGCTAGCTGTTGCGCAAACATTCCAATAAGCAGACTCTCAAACCTGACCAGCGGAAACATCTTTCGAAACCATGAAGTAGGGGAAGTATAGCTGGGCGTCTGTGTACTGAGAGCGCCTAAGGGCTGCAGCTGTTGCTGCCGTGGTGGGGGAGGCAGCGGACACTGAAATATTAGTTAAAGAACGACCGCGGGCTATTTTCCTAATTCCGGACGAGAGTGGCAGCCGGCGACACATTACTGATGGTGTACTGCGGAACACAATCACCCTGCAGCAGCGCCTAGGCATGAGCATTCCCCAGGCGTCCGCCATTGCTAGATGCGGCGCATAGAAGCAAAGGACACGAGGAGCGCGAACAGATTGTGACACTCGCTTCTCGCTATTTGCGTTTACATGGACAGACCACAATGGTAAGGACTCGAGTAGAGTGTTCATCCTACGGTCAAGTCACGGCTAAGTGGTTCTCTCCCACTGCACCTCCTCCTCCTCCCCCGCGGCATTCGCGCGCAGTCTCGTTCGAGAGATGCGCGACGCTTCGCAACATGGGAGCGCGCGAAGCTAACGGGTGGAAGCGATGGCTGACCTGCGGAGCGCTGACGGTCGCTGTGCGCGCAGCAAGCTGAACAAACGAGCCCGGCAGAGCGGATATTGAATGGCCTCCGGTGTGTCGAGGAACGCGACCGTGTCGTGTCGAGCTGTTTGTCTTTGTCGTCGTCATTGTGTATTTTCTTTCTTGCCGAAAGAGCGTCAAATATTGGGTCACGCGAGACCAAGAGAAAAAGAAAGGAAATTTATGGTGGCTCGGCTCTTGTGCGCGCGCCGTAGGGTAACCCCGGCATGTCGCCGGTCGCAATCGCTCGTATAGCGTCCCAAAACTGTCGCGCACTACGAGGTTATGTGAAAAGCATAAAAGAAAATCTTCCACACGAAAGCAGAAAAAAAGTATCGAAGCTTACATGGCCGCGCAATTGCAGTGATTACATGCACTGTACAGAACAAACAAAACAGACATGTGTACCTTACATTTAATAATTTTTGCAGTCGAAAGTAGCAGCGGCCCTGGGGTTCGTGATGTCTATTTTTGTCGAGTGCATGTAAACGGTAAAGAAATTTGAGCAACATACATAATGTACTTACCACTATCACGAACAGAGAACAAAGCCGGACCACTACTAGCATAATTTGGAATAAAGTGGTCCATGTATACGGAACGACGTTCTTTCCTGTTTCCTGCCGTAAACTTACAATATGGCGCAATGTCACGAGCATATTTATGAGAACGCCGGATGAGGCGTTGTTTCGAGCATGAAAGAAAGCGCATGTGGCTAATGACTCAGCCTGGGACATTGGAGTAATATGTCATTGTCTACTAAAAGCCCGCAATATGTTAGCGCACGTTATAACTTTCCCTAGTATTCACAACCTCTGGTTTGATGAAGGCGACTATGCAATTTTCACCAACAGAATAATTATGTAATCCACTAGTCTTCTCTTTGTCTGAGCACTAAAAACAAGCTTGTTTGTACTACACCGTAAAAAGGAATATCCGTCGTCATGATAAGGTGAATAAACCTCCGTATATTTATTTCATTAAGAACATAGTTACGAAAACGAAATGCTTATTGGCCGAACTTTGATAAAATTTTCAGGAGGTTAGTATTACATCATTATTATTTCGTTAAATCAAGCACAACAAATGGAGAGATGAAGATTAACTGGCTGGTTATATG
Organism: Dermacentor variabilis; assembly: GCF_050947875.1. Lineage (NCBI taxonomy): Eukaryota > Metazoa > Arthropoda > Arachnida > Ixodida > Ixodidae > Dermacentor > Dermacentor variabilis. The sequence continues at coordinate 142,967,512 of NC_134572.1, forward strand.
AGCTAATGTTCGCTCGCTATGTTTATCTGTGATAATGGAATTTCGGATTCTAACGACTGTTTTAGAAATGTTCCACAGCAGCGCACAAGTGGTCTTGTTTTCTTTTTGTTGCTTTATGCGCTCCGTTCAACCAGAAAAAGGAGTAAGCGCGCTTCTTACTGCGAGCTCTGTGTTTGAGAAACTGCGCTAGTCATTCGGCAATTCGCAGGCACCGTACCACAGCGTGCTTATCAAGGCACAGTGAATAAAGTAATAAATTGATCAGCTTGGCTAAATTCGTGGTGGCTTTCATTCAACGTTTTTTTTTATTTTCGTTTGTGTTTTACGTGACGCAGAAGATGTTTACAGCAAGTAAACTGCGCAAGAAAAGAACGACATAACGCGCGTAACAGCACAAAGGAGGCGCTACTGGCTCCCGATCCGCTGTTTGCATCTATGGAATTTTTTATCAGCATATTCGCCATTGCCACTTCCATCTTTCTACATTGTCTGTGTGTCGTTACCCGGAACCGCTTCTCCAGTAGCCAGATAGTTACATCACTCGGGACGCGATTTCCGTTTTCTCTTATTAGAGCTCGTCTATCTCTACTGCGCACCAAAAGCATATAGTGCGCGTTGCCTAAATGCCGCCACCCCGGGTAGACCGACGTTGCTCGCTATCGAAGCATTGTGCTTTGAACATCGGGGCCAACCTGCCTTGAACAGCAGTTTAATTTTCTCAGAACTAGCAAGTTGTGACGAACCACTTAATCTAGGAAAAGGGAGTCCGCGCTCGAGTACACTTCGGGAATGGTTTCTTTGCAGCGCTTCAAGTTCAGCGGACTAACGACGCAACTGTGACTTCAAACTTTACACGAAGGCCTACACTGTTTCATCAGAGCAAAACTTACCGCAGTTCCGCTAGAAGATTATAGATGTTCTAGTGAACACTCTGCTAAGATTAAAAAAAATCTTCGCAAATGTGACGTGCCTCTGATAGGCAAGCAGAATATATTTTTGCAGTCAGTACCCATGAACAGGCAGTGGTTCAGTGCCTCTAGCTTGATTGTGGCTTCGACAAAACAAGTCGTGATGTGAGGAATTCTTACAGCTGTTCGCGCGCTGACGCTATTTTTAATGACAAATTATGTGTAGCAACGCAAACATATATTCTTCTGGACCGTTCTATTGTGCGTATAAGCTGCATGTTGAGAGGCCCGTGTCCTAATAATGCGCTGAGTTGAAGTGTATTGCGTAGCTCAACTAATTTACATCTACTACAATCACTAGGCGGCGTAATTTGCTTACAATTTTTTCGACAATGTGGCATACGTCTGTGCGGTCATGGTTGAGCTTGCGCGGAGTCTTGACTACCGTAACACATCTCACAAGCGCGCCGTGTTTGCTATGCCTAACCATGCGCAGGTTTCTGCCGTGCGGTGACCATACGACGCCTCATCGTACCGCGTTGGGTGCGCAACGGAACCGACACGCCTGCCGTGCTAGACTGTGAATACGTCTACAACGAGAACGACCTGAAGCTGGTGGTGAAGTGGTTTTTCAACGACGGACCCGAGCCGGTGTACCAGTGGATACCCGAGATGCGTGTCCGCGAGGCGTTCGGCGTTCTACAAGGACGCCTGGACGACACGTTTTCCGTCAGCTCGCGCGACGTGTACTCACAATACCGTGCCATCCGCATCCTGAGGCCCACCTGGGAGCTGAGCGGCAAGTACACCTGCGTGGTGACTTCGCTCGCTGGCCAGGACGCCAGGCACCAGGACATGACCGTCTTCGGTGAGCGCTCTCTCTCTCTCTCTCTCTGTCTGTCTCTCGTGTCCGTAACGAAACTGAAGACGCATCTTCTGAATCGAGATTGAGAGCAGCCTGAATGCTCACCATCGTTCATCCGATCCCTTCAAGAACCTAGCTAGCACGAGAGGACAGCTAAGGAAGTGAAAGCGTAATTATTGGATGTATACTTTTTTTCGACTTTCCAATCGTTAACATGCACACCTTTTTAGTAAAGCAATGAAGGGGGCTAGTTGGTGAACGTTCATGGTTATATTGCGCTCAGTTTTACACAGACGACATTAAGTGAAGGACAGGACGTGGACGGACGTAGCGCAAGTCCGCCCACGTCCTGTCCTGCACTTAATGTCGTCTATGTAAAACTGAGCGCAATATAACCATGAATGCACACCTTATTATATCTCACATATTGATCATATTTTGGGTCACTACAATATAAAAGGAACTCATACCTAATTAAACATAGATTCGGCAAGCATTATATAGTTTGGATCTGAGCAGCTTATATTTTTTTATAAAATTGGGTCCCCGCTGCCTTATATCAATAACATCGATTATTTATGGAAAAAAGGAAAGCTCTATGGTGATGTAGAACGAAAATTCAGGCAGAAGCGGGGTTTGCAACCAGAGATTTGAACTGGCAAAGCATCGGTCGCAACCACTACAGCATGAGCTTGCCATTTTAGTGGAGAAATGGTTATGTCTTGCTTGCTCCGCTAGATTTTGAACAGGCGGTGCTGTTTTATACTGTGCGGAAGTGGTCAATCAAGACACTATATTGCGAGTTTGTTGGAGAAGGAAGTTGCCGTTGAACACTTCTGGCCTAATTATGAGACCAAGACGACAAGTAATTCCATGAGGAAGCCATCCAGTGCATGGTCGAAAAAAAAAGGAACGCGAAAGTTACACGGTTGGCATAAGCAAGCGAAAACGCTTGGTACTGACAACCTAGTAATCAGATTTTGGATAATTCAAATGGCGGAGACACGAGTTTGAGACTTGAATACTGTGAAGGCGTTATTTGTGTTCAGTGCCGTCTTCAACATGTTTGGCACGTCCTCGCTTTTGGCTCTTCTTATTTACTCCCCTAACACTGAGTTTAATATGCTAGCATAGGGGGATGCTTTACGAAACTATCCGATCCATGTACATTGAGCCAAAATCACCGCGAGAAAGTACGTTACCTTCGTTCGCATTATGGTCAAACAGTCGCACCAGCATCGGGAAAAAAAAAAAAGATTGGCATAATTTAACACCGTGCATATCTTGAGGGCTGACTGGCATACGAAAGGGGGATCTGAAGATAGTGATATACGTTCGATCGCTGAAACGCTGATGTTCTTTGATGCCTTAGACGCAGTAAACCACAGAGAAGTTGCGCTGGACTGAAAAAAAAAGGCGTTTCGTCTGGTCATGTCAGCAGGATCCAAGGACGTCGGTCGCCATGTCTCTAGCCTGCAACATATGAGGACTTCGTGTCTGTATACCTTGAAAATGGGGATCCTCTAGCGCCCAAGTGATGATAATGGTGATGCTGCGAACATGGTGGTGCTGCTACAGTAAATTCGTAACTTGAGAATTCTCCTATGCCCCCGAGCAAGGAAAGACCCAGGAACTCTCGGCATCTTCTTATAGGCAGCTTGCACCGTCCGAAGTGTGCCTACGACGCTTTCGTTTATCACCCTAATGTCGCCAACAGCGGCTGCTAGGGAGGGGAACAAAATAAGACCAAAAGAAGCGATGGCAACTCATGCGTCTGTGGTAATCTGAGCGTTGCGCACCACGCTCTGCACCGAACTCGAACTCATTAGTCTTCGCGCTTCGGTTCACAGTGACGAACATACGCAAATCATGCGCACAGTATGCGCACTTCGACGTTTCCACATCACGGATACACTTCCCTCATGATTAGCGACAGAAAATTTCACGGCAAATATTTATCACGATCGTCCCGTTTTGCTTCCACCAGTCACCATAGTTGCGTTCTGGGTCTACGCTCAGCTCCGGACAGCTTTAGAGCAAGGTTGGCCTATTCCATATCGCAATTCGCGATATGGAATAGGCCATATCACATATCGCAATTTCACTGCAGCGTTTACCGCTCACTTCTGCTCATTATTTACCAATGCCAATGTAAGACTCTGCTCTTCTGCGGAACGTGATAAAGGGAAGCAAAGATTGGCATGATGCCGCGATGCCCATCAGGCCTTTTTTGTTTTTTCCTTTCGATACTCAGAGAAGCGTAGTTAGAGAGTTACGCCCACTTGCATGACTTTCCTGGTTGTCGACCATCCCTACGCACGCAGCAGCTCTCTGGCCGTATCAAAATTGCGTGCTTAGCTATAATTTAGCGAGATCGGTACGAAGAGGAGCAGGTACGTCGCGCTTGTTGGACGTGTCTCATTACCGGAACTACGCCTGCCTTTCTTTTCGCCTGCTCATAGAAGCCACAATGTTGCTTTATTTAGGTGTGACACTTATTTCAGAGGCTTTGAAAGATTCTCTCGGCGTCAGTGCAAAAAGGCAACGTCACGCAACACCCCTGCTGCTCACATGAAAAAAATGCGAGCGTAAAAAAACAGTGCGTTCAGCCTCACGTATTTTTTTTCACAGTTGGTTTCGAGTTGGCTATAAGACCAATCATGTTTTGTTGTATTGGTTTCATAAAATAAAATGATCTTGATGTTGATGATTATGCTGATTATAACACACGCGCGAAACAAAGATAGGTTAAGAAATGCCACTCGTATAAGTTCTACGTTTGTATAATTTGTGCAAAAAGAAACACAAAACCGATGATCCTGCGTCCGTTCGAGCAAACTGAATGTAATTTTATTTTTGAGTTCCGGCTGTTTTGAGTTCCAACTTGCTCGCTGTTTCCCATCAAAAACTTGCATTCCTCCTCCTCCTCATCTCATGTCATACGCATTACTACACAAAGGCGCATCGAGTGTGTGTGTGTGCATATATATATATATATATATATATATATATATATATATATATATATATATATATATATATATATATATATAGGCGAAATCTGTTAACCCCATTAAGAAACCAAGCAGGGTGTTAGGTTACCAATAAATATTTTCTGAGGATTGCCAAGAGGGTTCTATTGAAAAATGCACGGTTTCTACTAGATTCGCCATAATTTAATACCTTTTCGCGTTGCTTCACTGATGCAATCTCTGAAAGCTAGGCTTCCTAGAATATTGGGACCTAATTATGACGCTATTGGCACGCAGGTGTTTGCCAGAGTATGTTTTCGGAAATGGCAATTAGAGAACGAAATCACGTTTCAAACGTGCAGCGCTTTTCTCTTTCACCTTGACTTAAAGCAAACTTGCTTTTCTCAATAGCCACTCATAAGCATCGTTTTATTTCACCTCCCTTAACAAATTTAACATATAGGACGAGTCGCACTTCAGCTAGTCTCCACATAGAAAGTTCCTTCGTTGTAGCTTTATAATATAGCTAGGCACGTTTTAGACAGTTTGAAAGAGAAACTGCCGCCCTCTTCAAGCAGTTATTGTTTATTTTTTATTTTGTATGGTAGAATACACCTGCCACAGTGAAGGGGAACATGAACTTAAAATTGCTGATCTGCACAACTGCCCAGTATATCTTTGAGGTGGAAATTTTTGTCAATTGAGGGAAAAATAAATGGTGTGTTGGCACAATTCTTGAATGCTATTGGCATGATCGCTGAAAGTCATTGTGAGATTGGCTTCGCCGAAATATTTCGGTTGGACTTCTTTGTTTATCATATAAATAATGACATGATAACGCGTCCGCCAAAAAGAAGTTTATATCTGCAAAATATTCAGCAAGACACTGTATCTAGCAAGTGCTATTGTAGGGCGTTTCGCCCTTCAAGCTTTTAGCTGGCGTTTCACTAAATGCACTGGCGTGAGAAATGCTGAAATCAGGTCATTGTGGTTCTATCTAAAACTACCTCAGGTGGAGTTGTTTTGTGATCAAACAGCTGGCGTGAATAGACAAATGGGGCGTTATACTTAGAAAGAATATAGCCACCGGCTCTAACGAGAGTCTGAAGCGCGCACGCCTTCTCTCCTTACCGCTTCGAATTTCCTGTCGAGGCCTCTTATCAACAGTGGTACGGTATTTACATTGCAGAAAAAAAAAAGATAAAGTACAAGTAGCTTTGATAATGTGAACCTGGAGCGCAATTGAGAGAGTTCCTGCTTCTCCCCAGACGTCTTAGCATTAGCGGTTTACCGAGTTATCGAGAGTTGTACCGCAGCAACAAGGCTAGTAGCGACATCGTGTGACCCTTTGTCTAACCATATTGCCTTGGACATGATTCGCTGTTTCATAAGCTTAATTTCGAAAAAGCTATCAAAATAGATAACGTGATCAAGACTCTGTCGCTGCCGAAATTTTATACCAGCAGCTAAATAAAACGCTACTGTATACTGCAACAATAGCTCTGTGTTTGTCGCGCTGAAGTCTGCGGCACAAGGGGTCATTATCAACCCGACCACTTACCTGAATAAATCAAGCAGGCTAGGTGACTTTTTCGCACTGGCCCCCTTTAACGGCTACGCCAATAGATCACCATCATCATCGCGTTTTCGCTACCGGCAATCTGCCGATTCGCAAACGGTAAAGAAGTTTGCGACAAACTAAAGCTCTTTATCATGGAAACTAGTTCTTGACGCTTAGGTTCCACCGCCCCTGTGCATCTCCCGCATTCAACTTGAGTGCTAGATTATTCCAAAACTGTATAGAAGTTGCACCCGTACATGGGGTCACAGCGAACTTTAGCCAGGCTTTAAATATATGCAAATGGCCTCGTAGCGGTACAGAACCAAGGTAATTTCGTTTGCTGTCGCTTGGAGATCATCAAATTTTTTTTTTCATTCCGCCTAATTAGATAGTTAATCTTAGATATTTATTACTCAGCTTCCTTAAATATTCTTATTAGATGAAAGTGTCAATGAGAAAATACGTAGAGCTACATGAAAAAACTGCCGATACAGCTTTCTGTTGCTCAATACGTGGTGCATAAAAGGGTTTTCGAGCGTGAAAGAAGCCCGCGAATACACGCAAACTGCCTCGATCTGCCAGTTGAGCTCAAATTTTTCATGTATTCGGGGGCTTTTGTCAGGCTTGGAAAAACCCTTTTATCTTGCACAAATTGAGCAATAGAAAGCCGCATCTGGATTTATTCATGTCGCTCTACAATTTTATCATTGACTGTTCTCATCTACTTATAATATTTGAGAAGTTGATTAATTAATTAGGAGTACAAGCTATGCCGTTTATATAAACTCGGTTTGCTGAAAAATAATGATGCCATGACAAACCTAGCAAGGCTAGAGGAAAACTTCCTTGCTTATAATGTGCGCCATCCTGACTGTAGCCAAATGTAGGACCAATTACGGAAATCAAATGTTAAAATTTCAATTGCCTACACTTATAAACCACATAATAAAAGAAAATGAGATTGACATATCATGTACATCACCAAAACAACGGCGTTTAATGTTTGCATAATGATGTGATACGATGATTTTCTATTTGACTACTCTATAATCCCCTTTACAGTGACGTTTTATAACTCCTGTAAGTGTTTTCCTCTTAGCAGGTTGTACTCCTTTAGCCGCACGCTTTTATGCTTCCCCGTGTGATAGGGGGTCAGGGCTCCTTAAGCTATTTTTACAGCTTTTACCTGTCCTCCTCGTAACATTTTCTTGTTGCGGAATAAACACAATTCAATCCAATTGAATTACCTAATTAGGCGGAATGAAAAAAATTATTTGAATATGTCCAAGTGACGGCAAACAACATTACCTTGGTTCTGCCCAGCTACGTGGCATTCGCATATTTTTTTTAATTTTGGCTAAATTTAGCAGGGACACCCTGTACAAGCACAAACAGCATGCTCTAGAGATTGACCCCAACTGTTCTTGTTCAGCTTGTAGAGCATAGCCTATGGGATGAGGAAAAGGCAACATTAACCAAGCCGAAAGCCTCTGTAAATTCTGTAATGCTGATTACCAATTTTCTTGACGGAAGCGAGAAAAATACGATCCGATGATACATTGTCAAACAGACAGTAATATAAACGCATTATTTTTAGAGATTCAGTCTCTTATCGTACATTTAACTGTACAAAAAAGTGCGATTACTTCCAATTAGCGCCCCAGTGTATTACCGCACAGTAGGTTTTGAGGACGAGCACATTGTTTGCCGACGGATCGATGTTTTATGTTTATTCATAATTGCGACGAATCATAATTTTCAACAGACTCCACATAAATATTTCGTAGGCAGTGTCAAAGTAACTGTAGCTATAATGCGTTTCTCAGCGCAACTCTATTTCTCTGAAATGCAAGTGCTCTTGACAAGCTAAGATAAGAGCGATACTTAAACAATTCATGGGAGCAAGATATTTATTGGAATAATAAACACAAGTATACTATTCTTTCGCATAACTGGGTAGATGTGTTTAGACTACTTATGTTGCTTTATTTGGTGGCCTAAGAATATGTAGCAAGCAAAGAGCGAAAGCTCGACGAAATTGGGTTTTACAAATGCAGCATCATTATACAGATTGCGTTGATTCATCACTGACAGTAATAAAGCTTACTCTCAAGGTTATTCCTAATGAATCTTATGCCAAGTTTTGTTTACGGTCCGTGAGACCGCCGAGTACCTTCACGTACTCACATTACTAACATGTCACGTATCTGACGCGTGTAATTTCATCCCTTAGCGATCAAGCTAATTTCTCAAAATATTCATTTCATTTTTTTTTTTGCAAAGGGATAGACAGTTGGGCGAGTTGGTACGGTAACATGATCGTGGCTAACTGATCTGCTCCTTTCTGTGTCGTGTTCAATTCGCGCTACTAGCCAAGATCAATTTTTTTTATTGGTGCCCCCCTTACATGCGGCTTGCAGATTCAGGTGAATTCACCTTTTTAACTTCAATTCAATTAGATTTGAAGATGATTGTAAAGCCGTCTGCGTGGAAAAAAGTATTTATCATAGCTCATTTTTCTTTGACCTTCACCTTCTGTGCCAAACTTTGCAGTGCCGGCCAAGTCATTCACCTTCAACTACAGCAGCTCGACGGCAGCCTTAGAAGAACAGTACCGATCACGCTCTGCGGAAAGTGCCGTGAGACTGCTGTGCATGGCTCGGGGCACGTACCCAAGGCCAGAACTCAAGCTTTTCCTGATCAAGGGAGCAGCTAGGAGGGCAGCAGGTGACGCGGGTATCCGAACTTACGCTACGGCTACAATAGAGGACGGGCTCTTCAACGTAGCTCTTCATGCCGACATGAACGAAGGCCAGCTATCCACGTTGGCCGATCTCTTCGAGTGCGTGTTGGAAATCCCGTACAGCAGTTATGTGACGACGCGAAGGATGAGCCTCGCACACGGTGAGCTGGCAGTCGAAGTTTTCTTGATCCATTGATTAGTTATGTTTAACGCCCCAACGTTGCATGGTGATTATGAGAGATGCTGTAATAGGGTAATAGCAGTCTCCGCATTCAGTAACATCCAGCGGGATTGCACGCTCACATAACTCCGCACTGTGCAGTGCATTCACGTTGTCTTTACCTTAAATGTGACAAAGTTGTCGGATACGCAGTGTTTAAATGACCAGGAGTTATTTTTAAATAACCATATGCCAGCGCAAGTCCATCATCTCCATCATCAATCCATCAAATCCAAGTCCATCATATCCATCATCATCCGCCGAGGTGCCATCGACCCTAAATGTTAGGTTGCGCACAAGCACGTTAATTGAGTTATCGTGTTCACTTCCAACTACGCAGCATCAGTTCCACGAAACAAATGTTTTGAAACAAGTGAATTCGCTTTGCGGGTGTGTTTCCGTTTAGAAAATCATGTTGGATGCTTTTGGCACCCAACATACCACACATGTTTACTCTCATTTTCTTCAAATCTTTATGTTATCAAATTCCACGTAGATTTCGTGTTGTTCCGTGTGGTATATCTTGTTAATTTGCAAGCTGAAATTACTCGCAACATGCAGAGACCTTACTCCACTGTACGTTTTGTTTCTTACAGAACTCACCTGGGGAGCTTATGGTAAGTTACTACTCCTTGGTAATGGTACAGCTGCGCATTCTCGCCGTACTGAGGCTGCCTAGGCAAAGCTGGTCATACAATGTGTTTTTGATTATCATTGTCAACGCTCAGGCGTGTATGCTATTGATGCACAGTCTCAATATTCAGATCCTTATTTTAATTCGCTCGTTGCTATACTTGGCCTTCCGAAGCCATTCCCAGCATGGCAATGCCTCAGCAACGTGAACCGAAAACCTGGTACTGTATGTGCCCAAATCAAGGGTGGCATTTGAAAAGATATTGAATGTGTTTATGAACACAATGCAAACTAAGCTGATGAAAGCCGCGGTTAATTCTTCTCTCAGATTCTACTCTTCTCTACTTCTCCTACTGCTGTGTTTTCTTTTTCTTTGCGGAGTTCTGGGCCCATGCTGCTCTAAAGATATAAATTAAAGGCATGTTCCGCACAAGATCCTTGCATTATTACACCTGGCGAATGGCGATGATGCCCGACTATGAGAACAGGCGTTATTGAAAACACCAAAAATCAAATGCGCCATGGTTTACTGGCTTTTGTAGGATGTTCGGCAGAGGCACCTGGAATTGAAAGCGTCTCGCGAACGCGTGTCTTGCCGGCCGAAGTGTGCAGCACGCGTACATATCACAACGGGTTTTGTTTTTGACGGGCGGTCGCCGAACCTATCCTTCTTTGCTGTCCTTGCTTCAGAATTTCTAACAAGAAAGTGTGCTCTACTTAGTTGCTGCGAAAATCTGCCCGATGCATGTACGTCAAGCATCATCACCAACAGACTAAAACATCTATATACATCCACTTGAGACTAATTATTCGTGATTACAGCATCGACGTTACCTTTCGTGCAACCCACACAGACAGACAAGACCTTTGAGTGGCTTTTAGCTAATAATTTGGAATACATTAAGACGAAAGCCTAAGTGGCCCGTTGCAATGGCCCATACCCCAAAAAAGCTGCGTCTTGTCCAGTGACGCAAAAAATCAGTGATGTGAAAAATACCATCATCAAGAATGACTCATACCCACGTAAGCAAGCAAAGATGCAATGGCTCAACATGAATGAAGAAGCGAAAGAAAGAAGAAAGAAAGCGAAGAAAAAAATAAAGAAAGACGGAAAGAAAGAAAGAACGAAAGACAGAAAGAAAGAGGCAGCGCATTACATGCTCGCATGTGTAGTTGAGGAGGTCGACCTACAGTTTACTTCACACTGCGGCTCGTTATGTCTTCTAAGAAGACTGAACCCTGCGATAGTATAACTCAGTAGATTACCACGTCTACAGCCGGCTTTCGCGTAGACGTGTTACAGGAGTGTACCATGCTGCCAAGCTTTTTTTCTCATGTCATGTTCTACCGGCTATACATTGGCGGCCAGCTATGGGTTTATACAGCCGCGGCAATGGAAATTAATGCTGTTATCCAGCAAAGGCGCCAGCGCAGAGACTCCGAAGCGGCCGCATGAACAATATGTCGATCAGAACGCGAATGCGGGGTCAGCGAGGAATGTTCTCCAAAAACAGCCACTAATAAGACTCAATTTGGCCACATGCGAACTTATCGTTACGTCGGATATGTCTATGACGCCATGCAGCTTCGCAGTGTTGCGTACGCAGTGCAGCAGCTACGGCCCGCGTGGTTGCTATCGCTGTCATTATTTCACCCTTCGAGTCAAGCTGCAATTAATAAAGGACGGCACATTTATGGACTTGTATTTGTGAATGTGCAACAAAGCTGCTACTGCTTCTTAGAATACACGTTTCCCTTGCATCTTATCACCAATTGCTCTGAAACAGGAACCAAACAGTTTTTTTAGATAGTCTGGGTGTTCCTATTTCCAAACAGAGAAACGCGCACTTCTTTTCCCTAGTCTCCTCTTTTGGTGTTGCAAGAGAAAGCATCTACAGGGCAGTAAACTGCCAGAACGTAAGGACTATTACGTATCGTAATGAAACAGTTTCTGGCGCACTATACTTTTGATTGTTATGTAATAACTGTGTTGCTGTCTTTGCAGGCTCTTCTGCCGCCTCCTCCGTTCCGATCCTGTCATTTTATTCCATTGCACTGAGCTTAAGCATCTATATTGTTACTACGTTACAGAGCAATGGTAAGTCATGTCATACCCAAATGAATGGCACTTAAAGCTACTTCAGCCACAATTATTTTCCTTCTAAAGACATGGAAGGTCAATTTTCGACGCTTAGGTCAGCTGTAATTTCCCCATTTCATAACATAGCTCCTCTTGAGGCTACATTGTGACACTGCTCTTTCTATACATAAAAGTTAGCATCCATTTCTCGTAGTCTCAATAGAGACACGCCTACTTATTTGTCCTCTTCTGGGGGATTGCATTTCAGCCACGAACAACTTGAAGTTATCCTTCAGCGCAAGACGCGCCCGCACCATTACAACTTACACGAATGTTATCGATAGTTCTATTCGTTGTCTCTTGTTACCGAACCTCGTGTAATCTGATTGTATACACGATGCGAATGGCGTAGAACATTCTGGAAGATACGCGGGCACCAGCGATTACTCTGGAACCTTCGATCGATGACTGATGCATAAAAGTTGACGCGCTTGACCAGGAGATCAAATTTTCACGATCGGCGATTGCGTTCGCCACTTTCGTTGTGCTTTGAGTGGAGCCTGTTTTTGAGGGCATAGGTTGACCCATTAAAACTTACTTTTATCATTCACAGTTTTGCTACTGTGTGTTCTTTGCCGTGAGTACTACGTGACCACATGATTGAAGTATCCGGATTTAATCTGTACTACCGGTGACACATACATATAAAATACAAGTCATATATATGTATATAGCCTGTTTTTCGGCATTCCTTACGTTAACGCCAAAGAAGAAAATATTAACCTGGCTACTTCGACTACTTCAGCGAGTGACACTATCTAAAGCCCGCATCGACGTAAGATTTTTTTAGAAGGTCTGATTGGAAAAAAATTTGTTCGGGCAAATTACTGCACGTGTCAGGACATCTAGGAGCGCCATTGATACTTTAAAAAGGAAACGGTGCTGTATCTATACCATTCATTTTACTTTTGGCAAACACACGCATGTGGTATATTGATTGATTCTCATTTCGTGCATTTGTGCAGATGGCTATGATGGAAGGCGCCACATATTCAAAAGCTTCGCGAAGAAACAACAGGACACGTAGCGCTGCTACGAAAGGACGGTCCGTGGTTTTGTGGCTGTTTTAGTGAAGTTAACTGCGGGATTCGTGAACGTGGTGCCTGTTTCATCAGAACCGAATCGTTCCCAGAGTGGTGTGACAAGGCGTGGAGGCGTCTAACTGTGTAAACAACGCACGTGAACGCCGTTGTACGCCTGGGATGCAGCAACGACAGCGTGTCGGCGCTTTCAGTGGATGAAGGAGCACCTCACCCAACAAACTTTCAACATCGTCCAAGGCCATTTGCGCACTTATGGTGGAGCGTCTACGACACAGATGGAGCCAAGTGCCAGAAATTGGTTTTACGTTCTTGTGTGGAAGGTTATTGTTGGCTTTTAAAATGTAGCAGTTGATTCGCTGCGTTTCTTACATTCGCGCATTTGCTCTAACCTTTACACGTGGCCTCGATTTGGTTTCCAGGGTCACAGAACGCGCACTGTGGCACTCCCAGGAGTTCTCACAGAAATATGTCAGGTTGATCAAAAGCAACCTTTATTGGACAATTTTGGCTCCGCGCCTTGCAAATAAAAGAATGCTGCTGTACAGAGCAGTTTCATTGGCAGGTTGTTAGTGAAGTATGTTTTTGCTTTGCTTTAACCTAGTGAAGTGTATGAGGAATGCCGTTCTAGTCCATGCAACGGTACACGCCGTTGAGAGAATGATTCCTGCACTGACAGTTAACGGTTTACTGATGTTTCCAAAAGGTGAGTTTTGTTTTCGTTGCCCTAACGTTTAACGGATACCTGCCTACAGAAACTGCTTTGAAATGAGTAGACATATTTAAATTCGAGCATCAAACTAAAAGCATCTGATGCAGTATAAGAATGAGAAAATAGGGTTGCACTTGATTTGTTTCCCATCTTCTTTATTTCTTGTACACTCGGCCTCTGAATCGAAGTGACATCATTTGTATGAAACAAATATATTACGGCAAAAGAAAGCAGTGCAGTTTAGCGATCACTCGCGCTCTGAACTCCTTTATAACAACAAGAGAATCACAGAATGGAAACTGCCATCTTCTCAAGAAGTTCATTGTCGCGCGCGCAACAATAGCGTTGTCCGACGCAGCATCGCTGTCTTGGTCTCCGAAACGCATGCACAAACTCTTCCACCCTCGCAGTCTGTGCAACACACAAAACTCCAAATAAGTAACAATGACGCACTGATTATCACATATATGCAGCGTCCAAGTTAATGGCGTTAGTTTAACCCTCAGTGTTGCTGGCGAACAAAATTTTTGTTTCCTTCGTGCTTGGGCGAGAGTAAAGTGGCGAAGAGGAGAGAGAGGAGGTAGCCTGACGATGATTTGGTGGTGGCTAGTCGTGGTTGGCCTAACCGACAGCAAAGCCAATTTCAAATTGGATTTGCGGTGCCAGTACTTTGCTGTGCCAGTATACCTGTATATATAAGAGACTGAAAATTAGTTCATCTTTTCCGACTCTTTCCTCGCGCCAGCCAGTGACGTGACTAATATTGCCAACACGGATTTGTACCATAAACGGACGTGACACACCTCCGACGGTGCATAATCCTGCAACTGCGTCGCACAACGAACAATTTGTTAATGACTCAGCTACAGCAGCGATGGCGGACTATAAAGTGGTGTGCTTTTTATCGCTCGTAAGTAGCCAGGACAAACTGAAAGTCTGGGAAGACGTGAGGCAGAATAAATCAAGGCTTTTTTTTTAGTTTCCATCACAAACGCATGCGGCACACAAGTTCACACGTCATGTTCCATGCACGTTCACTTCTATTGAAAAATTATGTGTCAAGCTGTAATCGTGGGTACAAGGAGGAGGGACGTTTCGTACGCGCACATCATGTGGCTATGTGTTTAATACTGCTGCTGACATCATTACATAGGTCACGGACTTAGCGTGTATGCACGGGACTCGCTGCATACGTGCTTATTTGTTTCAGCTGTTAGATGGGCCTCGATTGAAAGGCCACCCGAGGCGCAACATAGCAAGGCAAAAAAAATATATAGAAGACCACGCAACAGCGAAAACATAGGCTTGTCGATCAAGAAAGAAGTGAGCTCTGGGAGAGCTCAAGAACAAGAGCCGGATTGTTGTAATTTATTTATTTATTTATTTAGTTATTTATTGAAATAAGTGACAGGCTCCTTCACATGGGAGCATGGTGTGAGCGGGATAGTATACATGAAAATTGCAAAAGCATAGGAGCACACACATCGACTGTAGTGAAACGTTGTAGAATTGTTAGCGACAAACATCAGACATTATATTTTTAAAATCAAAGGAAGAGGTTATACAAATTTTAGGTTTTAGAAACGTAGCTATATAAAAACGGAACAGAACTTGGAACAGAACTAAAGAAGAGCACAGTTTCATACATGTAATACATCATTAGAAAATATTTTGTTTTGGCTGAATTTATTTGGACACTTCGTGCTGTGAGATTTATACAAACGTTCACTGCTGTTCACTGCTAGACAGGCAACAGCAGAAGCTAAGACTGCCAATCACTACAGAAAGAATGAAAGTAATCACCCGAGAAATGCGCAATTAGCACTCGGTTGTTCAATAGTAAGTCTACGCTGCCAGCGCAACTCATAGAATTTGTTTTTATTTTCGAGTTATATACTCCTGACACTTCCTCTGGTGGTAATAACGAACTCAGTCCGCTGAATTCAGTGCCGTTTATGCGACGATTTCTTACGAAGGACCATGGAGTGATGTCGTGAAACACGGCTTAACGAGGTGACTTCCTAGGGCTTCAAAAGAGAAAATGGAAACAAAACCTTCAAGGTTTCTCCAGCTTCCACGTGATCAGGACCCATCGCCAAGGGTGCGTTCAGGAGTGGAGAAGGACGTACAGGAGTATTCCGACGTGTCCTTGCGTTAATTAATGAGCATGACTGAGCGTTTTATTCGTGCCGAGACGCAAGCTTCCGCGAGCCTTGTTGGCCAGATTTCTCGTGCAAACAATGCATCGGCTTCTTTAGGCGTTTTTCAATCGTTTTTGTGACTTGCATTTGTTAGTAGATACCTGTAGTGTGTGCAATCGCGCGTCAAAATTTTACATCGTGGCGTGCATTGTAGCTCAGCATTTTGACGTCTCTGTGGATTTCTGTTTGTTATTGAGTGCCTGAACCGTTTCAAGATACAAGGTACCACGAACGAAGAGGAGCGTCCCTCGCATGAAGCCACGCCAATCCGGGCCAGTGACACTGGAAGCCGCTTATCTGTTACTATGATCTAGGCGTTCAGGCCTCTACATTGAGAAAAAAATTTCCAGAAGACCGTCGAGAAAACCCCTGTATTTTTCCTGCCGGTATCAAATGAAGCGTAGCGTAAGTCAATAATATCGTTGACTTCCCGTGAAGGGAGCTATTCGGTAAGAAATGACCAGCGGCTGGGCTTGAAGCGGGCTGCTTTACGCTGCCATTTTGGCCGATGAAATGGCTTTCGTGAAAGCTTAAAGAGAACCTTGATATTAGGCGTACTAAATGGCATTTATGTTGTGTGATGGTAAAGCGAAACGGAAGGCATCAACTAACAATCATCTTGACACACTTATTTGATATGGACGACAAGCTTAACAAGGGAACGCTCACTTCTATCAATCATCTTGACAACTTATTTGATATGGACGACAAGCTTAACAAGGGAACGCTCACTTCTATCAAACAAGACGCTTGTACCCGTCACACATTATTCATTATTTCTCATGAAACTGCTCACCTTTGCACCGCGTTAAAGTTTGCACAATGATGCTGTCGACGCTGCTTTGTTTTCAAAACCGACTTTCGAAAACAAAGCATAGGTGAAAACAAAGCAAGCGCACGTACGCGGACGTCTTTGAAAATTTGTGTAATTCTTTTGGCGTAGCACTGTACCTGATCAATGCCACTTATGCGACGTGCCCAGTCATATGTTAGTGAGAGGAGGAATAAGAGAAAGAATCACAGGGAGGGTAAGTATCAAGCTGCCTGCCCTGTGCTGGGGAAAGGAATTAGGGGGTCCAGCAGTAAAGTCCATTGCAAGACTGATATTTTATGAAAGCTAGGCCGCGCGGGTTCACACCCAGTGGTTTTCACTGAAGCTCCTTGCATGTCACAAATGATTTAGCTGGCGTCCTGCATTTCGAAGTGACTCGTTACCACCATGTACACACTTTTCTGTACTCGAAGACAGAGCAGCGCAGAAAGCAGGGCTCTGCTTCCAACGTGGCTTCTTTCCATGCTCTTCCGATGCTCTAAAAAATAAAGAGCATAATCTTTAGCGTTTTTATCCGCTAGCGGAGCTGTAGTTATAGGCGGACCTCTTCTTTCAAAGACATCCCGGAAGCTAACCCCCAACCCCCGGCTTAGAAATATCTCAAATAGGATTCTTCACAACTTCCGCCTTGCCCGATTTATTCCTAAAGCGGTCTTGGACCCAAGTATTGCATGACATCAAAGGACGAGACGGCCAACTGAAAGAAAGTTTAGAAGAGGCGCATTCCGCTCGAATAGCAACGAAAAAGGGCGCATTTATATGCACGCTACATGCGCAGATTATCTTATTCCTTTGCGAGTACAGCGCCGACTTTTGTATAAAACACTGTATGTCCTACTTGTTGTTGCTTATTTCTCGCTTGACGTGGCTGTGCTCTAGTGTTATTCTTTTATTTTATTTGGCTTGCTGGCTAGTTCATTTGAAGACACCGCGTCTATCCTTCGACAGGCGCCCTTCGCTTTATTTCTTGCTAGGATCCTTTTTTTTTCCTGCGAATGTACACTTTGCAGCTTGTTCATCCATTAGGCTTCTTTATTTATATGTCGTCTAACTTCAGTTATCAGTGGAACTGAATGTGTCGTCTATATACGATATTGCTAGCAACGCCTTTAGACATCTCTTTTATTATTTTCACTGAGTCTCAGAGCTTTCCCAAACACCGTATTGCAACTGCTGTAATAAGCTATGACAAGATAACGAACGCCGTTTTCTGTAACGTGACCAGAAAACTAGATACTGTGACATCAGTAATGCATTAATAAGATAAACGAAAAAAATACACGCAGAAACTCCTCTGGGAGTTGTCTAAGTATGCGTAAGCATTGCTATCCTTGCTTTATCCATGCCGTCCGATATTATTATCAATGTAATTATGTTTGTATGGGTACGTTTTGTGCCATATTGTTAAAAACGTCATTTTCTGGAATACCAGGGAAAATAAGGGGAATGCGGGAGATGCAAATTCAAGACGATGAGCAGAACGTGAACAAGGTGAATGCAGAAGCCAACGTTTGGACAAGTGGACTTGTCTTCTTCAAGGCTTCTTTTTTGAAGAAGACAAGTACACTTGGTCGAAACGTTGGCTCCTGCATTCGCCTTGTTCACGTTTTCCTCATCATTTTCTGCAAGAGTCACTTATAGAAATATGCTACCTTTGCTTCAAGCGCTATACTATTCGTTTTGTCGCTTACACTGAGTGGACTGTCGTATTGAGATTACAGTCACTAAGATCGGCAACTGAGTCGTGGCTGACTGCACAGGAAATGAGAAGCAAGGCGCAGGGTGTCAAACAAAAAATAAATAGTTAATTTCGAACCCGGTTTCCCCACAGGTAAGGCACTCTAATGCTAATGGTACTCTAACCAATAATTTAGAGACGCGTCTTCTTCTTTATTGCCTACCATTCAAGTCACACAACACAGAAAACATCCACGCAAATTAAAGACCTGCTTCCATGATTTGCAATTGTAAGAATGCCACCCGATATGGCTGGTAAAGATTTAGTAATATTTATGCATGCGCAGCAGCACTTCCGCTTTAGGTATCCAGGCTTTTCTGTATAACTGCAATTTGTGCACTTGTAGGAACCGTGACAAGGATTCCACAAAGCATTCCCGTGCATTACATGCGTCAGTATCAGCATGTCTAACAGCCATGAGAGATCACCAGATGCCGGCCCAGCAACACTGTGGCATCCAATGTCAACCCATGCTCATTTTCTTCTGAGAGGTACCGAATATGGTGAGACCTG
Organism: Dermacentor variabilis; assembly: GCF_050947875.1. Classification (NCBI taxonomy): domain Eukaryota; kingdom Metazoa; phylum Arthropoda; class Arachnida; order Ixodida; family Ixodidae; genus Dermacentor; species Dermacentor variabilis. Next base: position 142,986,590 of record NC_134572.1, read on the forward strand.
GAAGAAATTTTTGCTACCAAGCGCACCGCAAGACATCCCAGAAAATTATAACACCCGCGCAACCCCTAATTCCAACAATTTAGAACAACATCCTTGATTTTTCTCTATATTCTGCAGAAAAATCATTGTGAGGCGCACTGAAGCAATAGACCTTCGAAGCATGTTCTAATTGCCAGTCCGCCAATATGCAAAATTAAGAAAAAGCGTTTCGCGCCTGCTGGTACAATAACTTCTTACAAGGTTTAAAATGCTTTGGCCTGAGCCTACACAGAATAGCATACAATACAGAGAAATCGGCAATATCGTGTCAACGATACCATGGTTCAGTTCTTTAGGTGACACACTACGTATATACTGCAGTGTAAACAGGGGCAATAAAAGAAAAAGATGGGACAATTTTCTAAGGGCGGCCGCGAACGGCTCTATGACTGGTTACAGAAGACCCGAACAAACTCGACCATAAGCATACCATACCTCACTTCAAGGACATTTCTATGAAAAGCGTTGTTGGCCTCACCTAGATACAAGAATGGATTGAAAGCAAGTCTTTCGAGGAAATGAACTAGTTCAAGCCCATCATGTTCAGGTCTCGAAAGATTGGTCGACTCCCGAGGTGCGATCTTGTACGCGTTCCAAAATCGAACGGAGGTGGTCCGTTCTTTACGTCACGAAATAGGCGGTCCGTTCCGTTGCGTTCGTCTGATAGTAGACGACACGGACTGATTGACAGCAGATATCACGTCACAATTGACGTCATGGCGTTCGTCACGGTTCAAATGGACCAATTGTGTGCAGCTCGGTGGAACGGACCGCCTCCGTTCTATTTTGGAACGCATACAAGATCGCACCCCTGATTTCCCAGGGGGAAGAGCCCGAAGTAAAAATTCCCAAAATTCTAGGCGATTCTGCATATTTGTACAGCTCAAATGTATAACTTGTAGCTTGTTCAACACCTTGCTTAAAAGGAAGAAACAATAGCGCGTAAGTTGTAGCATGAGCAGACATTGAAATGTCTGCAACTTTCCGTCCTTCAGCTTTTTCACGCAAAGGTATCATTTGTGTCTCGCTGTATTACTCGCTATCGTTGAATTGTTCACGGTGATGCCCCAGCATTTCACTGGAGTAATCGGCCATTGCATATTAATAAACGCGTTCGGCGTACCATCCCGCTCCCTATGCCAAGAACCCAGACATTTGATCCAATGGACTGTATTGCAACTTGCTTGCCAAAAACCTTTAAGCATATCGACTACTTGCCGTACACACTGTCACTCAGTACTGACACTGCCATTAACACGCAGAAAAAAAAATGCGGCAGAAGCCAGCTCACGATGACTGTCGCCGGCAACGTGTTATCAAAGAATCACTGTAGTGACACAGCGTACTGCCACTGTCGCAATGAGTCACGCATTAGGCGCGTACTCCAGCGGGACTCCTCTATCGCGTTTTCCTAAGAACGACGGGCCGGATCTAGCAGCGCGCCACGTAGCCTGGGGTGGCATGCGAAATGCATGGTGCACCAGTGCGTGCGAACGCTGGGGAACGCGTCATGCGACAACCGGGCCCCTCTCTCGCGCTTATTTCTGACACGCTGCGCTACGTATAGTGACACTGCTGAGAAGTCCGAGAAGACGAGTGTGGCGCGCCGATGCCTGCGGATGCTGGGAATTCTCGCCTCGCTTGCCGCTCACTGAGCAGCACGTACTCAGTGACCCAAGCTGGCGACACGTTAATGAAAGAGCGGTACATACGAAATGCCTTCGCGTCTTTTTCGTGATTGTAGAGCTTCCAATTCCCTGTGGCGCATACCTAAGCTACCAAGGCTGATGTCAAAGACGTTAATTCAACAGCGGCGCATATTTATGATCCATGTTTTGAGGCAACAACAACAACTTACTCGCACATTCCCGCTGACAGAAGTTGGTATAAAGGAGGTTCATTCCAAACCAGCACAGACCGAATCGCAGATACGCGGAGCTCCAAGTCGGCGTCGGGGACTTTCTTCGAAAAGTGTTGACTATGCAGTACCGTGTGTACGGTGACCCATGTCGGCGTGAAAGAATCTCGTTGAAGAGGGGCACTTATGTATACATTGGCATCTGCACAGTGCCCCAAGTTGATCCCGTACTTCATTTCGAACTCTGTTACCTCAGTACAGCGTCGCGATGCGCGAGCCATTCGAAGATTGGCTACCCAGTGACCCAGGTGCGCTGGACAACGGTTGGATACAAAATAGATACATAGAATAGAGGCATATATACGTAGACACACTATATATAGCCCCCTGAAAGTGCGTGAAGTGCTCTAAGAGTTCTAACCCTTTAATATGGGACGGAAGGTGGGAAAAGAACTGCGCGATCAGAGCGAAGCGACTGCAGAGGATCAAGCTTAATGGAGTTAAAGTTTATTGGCCCCTCATCCCAACTTTGCTGGTGGTGGCTCTCTGGCTCTCTGGTGGTGGCTGCTGGCGGCTCTCTTGCATGATTGGCCGCTACTAGGAATAGTGCAAATCGGCGCCGGATATAATGCAAACCGGGGGCGGCCCGCCATCGACGCAAGCTCCGATGTGATTTTTAACACAAATACGCCATTGCGATCACGACATCGTCGACATTTCATGGCCTTCCTTCCATTGTGATCCTGCTTTTGTTGTCCCGCTATGGCCGTCGTTACGCTCTTTTCACTCTCTATAGAAGTCACTGCTTTGTCACTTCATCATTGTCAGGTCGCCGTCACCACGCCGTCATTAATCAATAGTCACCCTACCTCCGTAAAGTCATTCTGTCGTCGCCACTGTATTGCTTTCATGCCATCGTAATTATGTAGTCGTAATCAGAGCGACGTCATTCCACCGTCATCATATGGTTATCTACATATCGTCACGGTATTTTCACCAGTGTAATCTTGTTCTCATCCTGCCACCCTCGTCATACAGTGGTCATCATCGCATTTTCCTACTGCTGTAGTCATCATGCGGTAAGAATCATTCCAACGTCGCCATTTCATTGTCGTCATGATTTGATGTTTGTTCTTTAATAAAAGATGAATAAGGGATGAAATAAACCACCCAAGTGCCAGTTAGGTCAATGATAAAAATTACACTCCAACCAATGAACAGCCTATACAATAAACGAAACAAACAAAGAAGTAAGAAACTAACAAACGTAGCCAAAAAAATAGCGGACGAATGGTTTATCGTTCAACTCTGCGAATACTCCTACACAATATACCGTATGTCGCATTTAGCGCTAGCCAATCCGTTAAAGAAACTATTAAAACATCGTATCACATGATATGATCGTAATACGCATGGTGTTCGGTCCTTACAGACTTGACGACCGAACACGCTAGGTCTTAATATTGTATCCTGCACTGTGGTTTTAAAACGCTTTTTTTTCCTTCGAATAGCTTGGCCAACGTTAGATGGGAAAGCTTATAGAGCGTGGTGCAACGGCGACGCACAAGCGCCCAGTTACCGTAAATGTTTCCAAAACAGTCTTAGTATCTACAGTCACAGAATAAAAAGCAGAACACGGTGAATAATAAGCACATAAGAATATAGTCAGAGCTCGTAAAAACGTGCAGAAAGGTACCACGCCAAACGGGCACAGCCAAATGTGCACAAGCTGAGCCAGTTCAGAATGTATCGTATTTAAATAAACGACTTAAAAGTCACTACTTGTCATTAGGTCAACAAAAGCTGTGACAGGAAGCAGGTCTTACACAAAAGCCTTCCGGGTTTTAATATTCGCGGAAATTGTGGGCGGCTTCTTCTTGATCCTATGCAAGAAGTAAATTGTGCAGGCGACCTCAACGTGCAGTTGAAGTATGAACATATCAAAGCTGTAGTTAATACACTGGTTTATAATGAGGTGCAAAAAGAGGTCAGCGCTGAATAGGAGAGATCACTTTTGCATGGTCGTCAACCCGCGTGACTTCACTAGACTTTTATTTTATGGTAGGCAACAAACGCTTGACATTTGATATGGAATATTCAAGAGAGAACAATGGCGAAAATCTCAACAACCTTCAGTTTTCAGGTGACATAGTCTTGTTCAAGAACACTGCGAATGAATTGAAACAATTCATTGAGGACTCTCACCGAGAAAGTGTAAGAGTTGGTTTGAAGATAATCATGCGCAAGACAAAGGCAATGTCCAATAGCCAGGCAACGGAACAATAATTCGTAGCCTGCAGTCAGTGCCTAAATTCTGCGCAGGAGTACTTTTATCTAGGTCAATTACTCTCAGGGGGCCCTGGTTATGAGAAGGAAAAATTCAGAAGAATAGATATTGGCTGCAGTGCATACGGCAGGCATTACCAAATCCGGACTGAGAGATTGCGACTATACCTTAAAAAATGTGTACAATCATTGCATTCTACCTGTGCTCACATATGGGGAAGAAATGCGCAGGCTAACAGAGTAACTAGAAAGCAGTTTACCTGTACAAATAGCGTTTCAACGAAAACTGTTAGGCGTAACCTTAGGGATATAAAGACGGCGATATGGATCAGAGGGCAAACGTGGATAGCCGATATACTAGTTATACTAGATATACTAGATATACTAGTCTGATTTGTAGTAAAAATGAAGTTGGGCAGGCGATTTAATGCGTAGGACAGCTAACCGGTGGATGATTAGGCTTACGGAATGGACACTAAACGACGGGAAGCGCAGTTGAGGCTGGCCGACAATTAGGTGAAGTGATGACAGAAAATATGGAGGCACAAATTGGAATCAGCTAGTACAAGATTGAGGTTATTGGGCAAGGCTGGGAGAAAAATTCATCCTGCAGTAGACATAAAAACGGTATGATAATGATGACGACGATGAGGAGGATGATTCCTCATCAACAATCCGAAATAGGAGGACTTCAGAAAGGGACAGACACCGGCGTTGTTGTCTGCCACTTTTCTCCTGCCATTGTCTGTCGATTTTCCGCATCCTATTAATTTGCACTTTTCGGCTCACCTCCGTCTAATTATTCGCACCAATCACTGTTCACGAGGAGATAATCAGCCTCAATTACCGCGGGCACCGCTGTACGCGTCATCCTCCGTGTTCCAGCACAGTAATTTGGTACATGATAGTGAAGACTCCGTTTACTATGTCAATTTATAGCTGCGATGTCATTGCTCTCCGGTAAAAAAAAATAGGGAGAAAAGAATTGGTGCTGGACACCACGATCCTTTAATTTGGCAGATAGAAAACCTACCTCAACTAGTCAGTGAATGTGCAGTAGTACTTCTGTGAAGCGCCAAGTGCTATAGACCTAGAGAAGATCGGTTAGCCGACCGCACCTAATAATAAGTTCAGTCATGCGCACATGCCGTTCGGTTACTATAAGCGAGCGTGTCGGAAAGTGACATGAAAGTTATAAATAAATATTTATTTTTATGAGTAAAACGCTAACCACATTTTTTTTTACTAATTCAGTGGGCTGACAAACACTGGAGCAGTTAAAGAAGAGACACATTATTTACGTTATTACATTATTTAACGAAAGATAGAGATCTTTGATAGACAGTGCGCTTAGCATGCTACTCCAAATGAAGGGATTGATATATAAAAAGACGCATTCTTTTATAATGCACAAGCGCAAAGTGCGCACAAGGGCATATAGTAACCAGTAAAATGAATGGTTAAGAGGCAGGTATAGCTGAACTGCTGCTATCGGAATATATGGTAAATTAGAAATCGTATTACTCGGTAGCGACAGCGTCAAATTTTATTATACTTGTCGTATTATGAAAAAGTAAAACGTACGTACCTTTGCAAGCGAATATGCTATTTGGGCCGTCAAATGTTTTATAATTTTTTTTTTAAATCAGGAACATTCTGACAACAAAGCTATTGTGTTTACAACTCTGTAACTCAACAACGCGAGATGATATCACAATCAAGTTAATTGCATCTAGTACTACACATAAAGCGCACAAAATTGGTGCTACAGCGCTAATAGATGAGTAAAAGTTTTGCAGAATCAACTTACACATTTTAGCAAATTCACGTCAGATATAAGATATTATATCAAATTTGTCTGATTTGTATGTCCTAACGCATGTAGTTTACAGCAGAATTCCGATGTCTGTTATCAATGCTGAGATACTAGTAAAGGACGTGCCTTTCCTTCATCTACTTTTTCTTCTTCTGCTTCTACTTCTTCTTCTTCTCTTCTTTTAGGCTTGCAGATTTCTATTATTCTTTGTAAAGCAATTCAGCCCCCAAATCAAATTTCCCTTAACATAACATTCTCTCTCAAATGCAACAAGATTACTTAATATCGGCACAGAAATTATCTTAGAAAAGCCTTCGTGCGTTCTACGTATGTTTGAATAGGCGGCTTAGGAGTTGGTCCCGAGCTGACGCTTCCTCTCAAGGCCGCTGTTTCCCGAAATGGCTAAGAGCGCCTTCGTTGCGCTGGACGCAGTGTTGGCACTGCTCTAACGTCCAAGTGTGAAAAAATAATGTTGAGCTTTGCGATCTAACTGCCAAAATAATTATGTTATTATAAGGCACGTGTTACTATGACGTGCCTCATAATTCGGGAATGCCCCGGAATAATTTTCACTGCCTGGTATTTCTATAACGTGAACTGAAAAGCGGCGTGCACGGGCGTTCTTGCTTTTTCATTCCGCCCCTATAGGAATTCGGTCACCGCGGCGGGGTCGAACCCACGACCGCTAGCTCAGCAGCACAACGCTGCATCCACTAGGTTGCCAAGCTGGTCTGCCTAAGTGTACTCTGATAGTGTCCGGTGATATTTTTTTTAAAGATAGCATAGTTGTCTTACACCTGCAGTTACACGTACGGTGTATCTTAATTACGTATCATGACCAAATTGTCCTTCGGGTGTCGTCACAATAGATACATTCTTAATCAAATTCAATACAAATAAAATAGAGAAAAAAAACGGGCCGCGAATTTCCAATTGGTTACCGACCGTATTGGTACCATTATTTTTTTTTATCTATCTACAATGCGAGTCACATCTGAATGTTCTGTCAACTAGAGAGCCTGTAAGTATTGAGCAACTGGTGCCGGTTAGCGCCTTTACCGTGACAACGACAGTAATGAAAAAAAAAATAAACAACACGTCGCGAGAGGCACGTATAGCGCTGGGTTTGCCACCACACCGCCCGCAATTTTTTTTTTTTCAATGGGACGGTAAAATTTGGAGACTCATGAAACAAACAATTGTTTTGACCACTTAACTCGGACATTCATCTTGTAGACTGCCCAAAAGCGAGGCATTCTTATTCAATGACTGGAAATCACTGAGCGGAATTCATCTTCCCCGCGCATTCGATAATGCGCTGGTGCCGAATTTGCAAAGCTTTTTGTTCCTAAGGATTATTTCCCATTGGTCAGGTGCCTTTGCTTATATGCGTGGAACTATAATTGGCTAGAATTTTCTCTTGCGAGTACTTTTATCGCAGCAACGTCTTTTTTGAATACGAACCCTGGTGCTTATGTACAGAAACCGCGGCTCTACATCAGCATAATCATTTAGTTTTCCCGACTTCCCTTGGTCTTTCTTCCCCTAGAATTTCATGAAATGGCCTTACATTCAAGGCAACGCGAATATTCGACAATCTGAAAATTAAACTTTCCAACCGGAATCCAATGGAAAGAACTACTCGATGCGTTTTCGATAATACTCAGAGAATACTGATTCGTACACGTCCGTTTCGCAAGTACAGCTACTCAGCCTCGTAAAATCAGGCGATGGTGCATCAGAGCTCCTGCTACACGCTGAGATTGCCGCTATAAGCAAAAGTATTTAAAAGCGCCATTTTACGTAACTGAACAACATGTTTGTGAAGTGAAAGTGAATGACCCTTACAATCGCGCTCGGTCGGCCTACGATAACAATGCCATGAGAAAAATATAAAGAAAAGGGTTCCTTAAGAGGGGATGCGGGGCTAAAATACCGATTTCAGTGAAAAAAACGTGTTTTTTTATTCTGACTTATTCTGAATTGCATGTTTAATAAAGAATCTTCTGACCAAGTTTGGTAGTTATCTGAGCAGTAGAACGGCAGTAGTAGTATAAAACTTTTATTTAAAAAGAAAAAAAAATCACACTCAGGTCCAGTGGGTGGGTCCCTCAGTCCAGGGCCCCACTGGCGATCGCGGCACGCCGGGCTTGGTCGAGAAGGGCCAGTTGGTCCTCCCGCACCGTGCTGGCTAGCCACACCTCCCACTGCCTACTGTTGGAATTTTGCCCCATAAGGGGTGATTGGATTTCTTGTGGCCGACTCTGGCACGACCATGTGATATGGTCAAGAGACGGCCGCCCTCCGCACCAAGGGCAAGTGTTGGGATACCGGGTGGGGTGTATGTGGTGTAGTAGGAGTAGGTGTGGGTATGTACGGGTTTGTAGTCGGCGCCAGTCCCGCATTTGCGCTGAGTCCAAGGATGTGTCTGGAAAGCTATACCGTTGCCTTCCTCGTCTCTGTGCCTCCAAGATATCTTTTGCTGTGATCGGAGATTCTACGAGAGTGCGTTCCGTCGCTCGGATGCTATATTCTCGAGCGAGGCGGTCCGCCCTCTCGTTACCGCTCACTCCGGCGTGCGCCGGACACCACGTAATAGCGTGGTGTTCCGTGAGATTTCTTTAGAACGGCAGAAATATAAATTTTTTCACAAGTTGGTGGCGCGCATTTCCCGTCGAACGCGACTCTGAACGCTGTTTTTCCAGACGCGCCGGCATACTGGGCAAGAAACGCAACGCAAAGTGAATGCCCACGTGGGTGAGTTTGTTTTTTGCGCTTTTTAGAGAAATTGAGAAACTAGAGAAAAGAACGAAAGGTCTAGGAGGCAAGGGGAAGCTGGCACAAAGTTTTGTAAAAAAAACTCACTGCTTACTATGCATCTGCCCCGAAAGACAATGCTCCAGATGTAAAAAAAAATTGCAACGAGGAGTATTTGCGACGCTTTTTCACTCCTACTCATCAGATAAAGTCCCACGACATGACGCTTGCCCAATTGGTCAGGACTCTTGGTGTCACTACAATCGGCACAGAGCCCTTGTTGCAGCGGACATGCCATCAGTGCCAAGATCCCATCGTCCAGCTTTCAGCAGAGACGTTGCCAAAGAGCTGGTGCCTCTCTACAACAGGCTTAGTAAGCCAGAGCTTCTTGCGCGATGTTCAAGGGTGCGGACACAGAATGCAAACGAGTCCTTCAATGCTCTTGCATGGAAAAGGTGCCCAAAGACAGAATTTGCATCACTGATAACAGTGGAGACTGCAGCAGCCCTGGCTGTGCTAGAATTCAATAAAGGAGCACGTGGCATTAAGAGAGTCCTCGACAAGCTGGAACTTGAACCTGAGACTCCAGACGAATAAGCTCGTTCAGGAAGCAACGAAGCAAGCCATTTCACGAGCGCAGGCAAGAGCGATGGATAGCTCTAAAGCTGAAAAAAAGAGACGACGCCTTGAAGTGATCGTCGCAGAGCAGGGTAGTGTTGAAGAGGAGGGCCCGCCATATGCAGCAGGGCACTTTGATTATCTTTTTCTGATCAAAATAATAAATGCCATGCTCTAAAATCTTTGAACTGAATTTTCTCGGTTTGCACTTTTGCAAAAAAAAAAAGAGCTTTAGGAAAAGCATCATTTCCAAACTGCATCACGAAATGCTGCTTCCAACGTTTTTTCTAGACTGAAATTTTGTCAGGGACAAGATATAGTACTTTTCATATGCCTAAATTTTTTCCAACATATAATATTTAGCAGATCTTTGACATGTAATGACAGCGAAAAAACTAAACTTCATTTTCAGAGTGATGACATTTTTTACAGAAATGACATAAAAAATGAGCAACTGACCTTATCCTGCACTATAAATCATCTAGAAGGCATCTAAACACAAATAATTTGTATGTTTTCATTATTTTATAAACGATAGTTTTCCTAGGTTGACAAACAAGATTGCTCAATTTCACAGTTATAACTTCTTTTCTCGTTGCGCTAGGGGGCTGATCTTTGGCATATATTCTAATGACAACAATATAAACTACCCCTGAAAATTTCATGAAAATTCGTTGAGCGCTTCAAAAGTTGACCCTTCAGCCTAGCATCCCCCCTTAACGCGGAGACAGTGAGATTATCAGCTGGATTGCAAAGCTTATTCATAAATGTCCAACGTGCGAGTCGCTAGGCCAATATTTTCCGAGTCAGACTAGAAACGTCATTGTTGCCTTACGGCCCAGAGACCCAAGTCGCTTACCAGGGGGCACGTTTGAGATCAAAGGCCACGTAATGCATACACGGAGCTGCACTCCCATGCAGACGACAGCCACAGTATTAGCGTAAGCGGCCTGATAAAAGCAATGTACTTGCGCATTGAGCTTGCTCTTTAAGTGAGGAGACGCTCGCCGCGAACAGTTTAACTGTGTGTAGTCTTGCACTGTGACAGTGGACGTTCACGTTATTATTTTTTTTTCAGAGAAAGCGAATATAGTGAGAACCGAAGTAACAAGAAAACGGGGATTGTTCGGAATCTCGGGAGACGCGAGGTGGCGTCGCCGCGTGTGGGCGTGTCTCATCGGCTCCGTGAGTTTTTGGGTGTAGCGCCCGTTCTTTTTGCTATATCCTAGTGGCTCTTTCACGCGACATGTGTGAAGATTTCCGCGACGTTTTGAGACTATTTTTGAAGAGGTCTGTGCATTAGAACGCTTGTTATTGTGACTTTTGTGGTTCCTCGCCTACGAGAGCTTGGTGGCTCTCCGACGCCGTAGGCGTTGACACGCCTCGTGCGGGCGTCATGAACCCGGTTGAGGTAGTAGAAGGGGAAGATCTTTCCCCGGAGGAGATGCTCAAGTGGCGACAAACGCACATATACGACGCCGCATATCAAGACTCACTCCGCAAGGACACCATGACTGCCTCGGCCAAGGCTGCTGTATGGAAACAGATGATCTCAAGCAATAACAAAGTGAAGCCTCCCAAGTTACCCGAAGGCTCATACAAGGTCATCTTTAGCATTCGCGGAGGCTTCGACGCCTCCCGTTTCAGCCACTTCCAACTCACCAAGATTCTCTCTCCGGCAGCCGGCTTTCCAGCCACTGCGGAGCTGCGCCAAGACATCGTTACCATCAACCCCACCACCAACACAGTTACCCTCAGCACGGAAAGCTGCGATCGCTTGAAGAAATACATCGCCATCAAGTCGCTCACAGCCGACGGCCAAGAGCACGAAGTCACCTCCTACAGCGTTCCAAACTCCGAGACGTGCAAAGGCATTATCTACATCGACAGAGTATGCCTGGGAGAAGTTATCTATGAAAAAGACATTCTACCCATGCTTCGTGAGTGCAACCCACAAATGTACTTTTTAGAAGCCAGACGAATGGGAAAAATTTCCGATGCAGTCCTCGTGACTTTCTTGGGAACGAAAGTTCCTTTTTGGGTCAAATAAGAAATGGCGATGCTCCGGTGCAAGCCTTTTAGACAAAACATGAAGGCCTGCACACGCTGTTGGAAAGTTGGACATCGACCGGATGTGTACCCTACGCATACTGAGGATACTTGCCATAAATGCGGAACTGTGAATCCTCCGACTGATCATGTGTGCATTCCTAAGTGTGTACTATGTAGTGGAAGTCATGAGACTGGATCCATTCAGTGTCCACTACGATATAAGCCCAAAATCTCACTCCTCAAGGCTGACAAGACTCCTCCTCAATCCAAGACCAAGTCTTCTCCTTCGCCCAAGAAGCAGGCACCTCTTCCTAAGAAAAAACAAGACGAAGATTGGCCTCTCCTATCCGCTGCTCCATCTAACAACAAATCAAGCTCTCCTCAGGTAAGCTGGGCATCGGTAGCTTCCCACGGCTTACCTAAGCCTAAGCAACCTGATGCCCCAATCTATGCCCTCCTACAGCACTATCAGGACGAAAATCGTCTTCTGCGTAAACAAATTCTCGACCTCCAAACCCCTTCTCCATGTACGACTACTACCACTCGATCTCAACCCTCCACTGATGAGCAACCCACTGTAACTCCTCCCCCTGTCAGTGAGGATGGCGATAAATCTCTAACCATGGACACTTCTCCTCCTCCCACTACCATAACCGCCACAAAGCGCAAATCTATTGATGATGGGAGAGATACTTGGGAGGAACACGATAAGCTAAGTCGTAAACTCACCGCACACATTAGAAACTCAAACAATTGCTTTGAGGCCCTTGAAAAACGCATGGATGCCGTAGAAGCCAAGCTTGAGTCCCTCACTACTAACGTTCATAGCCTCAGTGCCCATATAAATGCTAAATTTAACCAGGATGACGCGCGACTTAGCCAGATTGATGAGCGATTCAATCAAATTATCGAGACTCAATCGACTGCATGGCCGTATCCCCTAAGCGCTCCAACGTAGTTGTTTGGCAGTGGAATTGTAGGGGCTTTTCGAAAAAGAAGGCCAGTCTGCAACAATACATAGCCAATCTCACGCAACCACCCGCAGTCATTGCTTTACAAGAAACGAATGGTTACGTTAAATTCCCCGGATACAACACATTCCAATGCAAAAGATGCGAACGTCCCAATACCGCGATCCTAGCACAAGAATATTTGACTGTTATTTGCTCCCATTTTGAGAATATCAACATTGATCGCGATTTCGTAGAAATACTTCCTAAAAAGACCAGGTCAGCTCCTATTTACATCCTTAACGTTTACAGCAGTCCCAGCTCTAAACGCCACCGTTTTACTACCGTTTTTGCTCGTGCTAAACAGGAAGCTCGAAGAAACCCGCTCCTCATTGTTGGCGATTTTAACTCTCCAAATCAACTATGGGGTCACAGTACGTCCACACCTAAAGGTCGAGCTTTATGGACCCACATTCAGGATCATCAACTCACCCTCCACAATGACTTCGACACACCCACTCGCTTAGGAAATAGTGTCTCCATAGATACATCACCAGATCTTACCCTCACCTCTCGGGTTAACTTCACTAAATGGGAAAACCTTCAAATCAATTTTGGTAGCGATCACTACGTCATACAGATTTCTGTTACTTTCTCTCACAAGCCCTTTCACACTCTGCCTCCTAAACTTACGGATTGGGACAAATTTCGGAAAACTCACGCAAATAATGCTCCCAATTCCATTCTTGATCTACAGCAATGGATTAGTCAACTCCAAACGGACGTTGACAATCATACTACAACTATGCCGCCTGACGCTCCTTTTCAAACAGCTGATGCCAAACTATTACACATGTGGCAAGCGAAGGAATCACTACTATAGCGGTGGAAAAGACGCCGCCATAACCGCAGGCTTCGCATACGTGTAGCTAGACTTGACGATGACATACAAGCATATGCGACCCAACTAGTTAATCAACAATGGGGCCAAGTATGTGAGAGCATGCATGGTAATCTCAGTAGTAAAAAGACTTGGCAACTGCTGAGACATTTGCTTGATCCCTCGACCTCGCGCGCGCAACACAGTCACTACATCACTCAATTATTGCACAAACACAAGGATAATATTCCCCATCTTTTTCAGGAGCTTGCACGATTACACCTCCCTCCTACCACAACTCATGAGAATTCAGATTATACAGGCGATGTTAACGAACTTCTCGACCCCCCAATAACGGAGGCTGAAGTGCGACATGCCTTAGCTTCCCATAACACTACATCTGTCCCGGTATAGATAATGTAAATCATATATACTCCGAAATCTGGACGACAAATCAATCTCTGCCCTCACAGAATACTATAACCATTGCTTCGATAACAGCTCTCTTCCGAGCTCATGGAAAACTGCTAAAGTAATCTTTATTCCCAAACCCAATAAACCCTCTGACATAGCTAATCTTAGACCTATTTCCCTCACGTCATGCTTGGGCAAAACGCTCGAACATGTCATGCTTAATCGCGTCAATAAATATGCGGAAGACAATCAGTTATTCCCGCCGGAGATGATTGGCTTTCGCCAGTCGCTTTCTTGCCAGGACGCCATGCTAAGGCTCAAGCATGACCTTCTCACTCCTACGTTTATAAAGACACCCAAGCCATCTTAGGACTCGACCTTCGCGGTGCATTCAACAACATAGATCATGGATCTATCTTACGTGAGTTGAATGTTATTAACTGCGCTAGAAGAATGCATGACTACATCCGCGAATTTCTTACCAATCGCACAGCTATCATAAGTCTCAATGATCAAACTTCGCCCCCAATCACCCTAGGTAGCTTTGGCACTCCTTAGGGATCTGTGCTCTCGCCGTTTCTATTTAACCTAGCTATGAGGTCTATTGCTGGGAAGCTAGCACAAATACCGGATCTCCAATATTCCATATATGCAGACGACATTACCCTATGGATTAAGGGTGGCTGGGATGGCTACATTCAAGATACCTTACAAGAGGCTGCAGACGCAGTGGCTACGAGAGCCGGGTTCATGAACCTCGAGTGCTCGTCCACCAAATCTGAGCTGTTAATTCTATCCGCAAATAAACGTGTTACGCCGAACATTCAGATTAACATTAACGGGAAGGAAGTTCCCGTAGTAGACAAAATCCGTGTACTTGGCATGCACATTCAATCTAACAGACTCAATACGTATACACTTCAAACGGTTACTGCCAGCGTAGGTCATACCACACGGCTAATAGGAAGGGTGTGCAATAAGCACGGAGGTGTCCGCGAGGCAGAATTGCTAAGACTGGTACAGGCGTTTTCTGTCAGTAAAATCACATTCTCCCTACCGTATCTCCACTTAACTAGGGCCGAGGAAGATAAAGTTAACTCACTGATACGCAGACTCTACAAATTTGCCCTTCGAGTGCCAAGTAGAGCTTCTACTGAGAGACTTTTGGCTACAGGTACCTTGATTACTTTTAGTGAGCTCGCAGAAGCCCACCTGACCGCTCAATACCAGCGCTTATCGAACACCCACACTGGTAGGCACATCCTAAACTCCCTAAGTATTGCCCCAGCACCCATGACCAATGAGAAATTCAATATTCCCCACTCGATACATGAGCACTTTCATATCCCTCCTCTACCTAAGAATATGCACCCTGTTCATCACGAACATAGAAGGCAACAACGAGCTAAAGCCCTGCAGAAAAAGTTATTTAACTACAAAGACGTGCTCTATGTCGATGCCGCAGAGTATCCGTGTGGACATAAATTCGCCATATCAGTTGTTGACTCCACTGGCAGTATTGCGACGGGAGCATCCATTACAGCCTCTTCCTCGGAGGAGGCAGAGGAGGCGGCGGTGGCACTCGCCGCGACAATACCCAATTACTCTGTCATAGTAAGTGACCCCAAAACTGCCATACACAACTTTGGAGCGGGTAGGGTTTGCAGGACAGCCCTGGCAATTCTATCTCACAATCCGCCAGCCCAACTTCTGAGTTTAATCTGGACACCTGCTCACGCAGGCCTAATCGGCAATGAAGCGGCCCACCTAAGTGCTCGAGCTTTCACGAACCGAGCACAGGCAGGGGACGGTTCAGACGCCAATAATCTCGCTCCAGCATTCACCTCCAAAGACAGATTACTTACTTACCACGACATTTGCGGGCATTACCGCCTAGGTCGCCTAACCCTCCCTCCTTTAATGATTCGGTCGTCACGCATACACGAGGTACTATGGCGTAAACTACAGACTCGCACTTTTCTGTCTCCTGCCTTACGTCACAAAATTCATCCGGGAATATACCCTAATTCAGCCTGCAAGTTTTGTCCTGCCAGCAGAGCGGACCTTAACCACATTATGTGGCAATGCAAGAACCACTCCCCTCCTCCTAACCTTTGTAGAGCTTTAAGTAGTAGGGAGCTGTGGGAGGCTGCCATGCGCAGCTACAACACCGAACTTCAGGAAGCTATCCTGAGGTGGGCTGAGGTGGTAGACGAGGCCTACCGCGAGTAGGATAACCTCCCTCGCCTTCTTCCCGCACTTCCTTTCCCTTTAAGATGGGATAAATAAAGTTCTCTCTCTCTCTCTCTCTCTCGGAATCTCGCCTTACCTATCACAAAGGTGTACTGCTTGTTAGCCATGTCGAAACTGTAATGCGTCTATGCATTTGTTAGCTCTAACAAACGAATGACGAGAGGCTTAAGCTTCAGCGTAGTCAAGGCACCCTGTTAAAAAATGTCGTCGACTAGGCGTTTCCGCTCAAATTAACGAGTTTTCGCCAGAACGTTTCCAGGCGCTATGCAGCTGCCTGTAATTTTATAATTACCATAAGTCCAAAGATAATCTTTAACGCGGAGCTTGTGTGCTCGACAGAGCGCACACCAACTTGCCCGCTCTTTCCGACGCCCTAAAGGTAAAATAATAGTAAAAGAATGCAAAATTTGAAATCGATATAGACCCATTCGCGTAACTGGAACACGCACGTGTGTGTGCGTGCGTGTGTGCGTGCGTGTGTGTCTGTATGCGTGCATGTACGTGTATGCGCGTGTGTGTGCGTGTATATATGTGTGTGCGCGCGCGTGTATGCGTGCATGCATGCGTGCGTGCGTGCGTGCGTGCGTGCGCGTGTTTGTGTGTGTGCGTGCATACATGTGTTTGCGCGTGTGTGTCTGCGTGCGTACGTGTCTTAATTTTTCAATGAAGGAAACATTTGACAAATTTACCTCTCACTTTGTGCGCAAAAATTACGCGACATAATACTTTGGTGGTCTGTAGATAAATCTAAGGACTTAACGCACGTTGGGAGCACATTATTGCAACAGGTGAGAGAAATACACTGTTTCATAACACGCTGGAGATCTTAGTCCGGCTGCTGATGTGGTTTTGCAATAAGAGCCACTTTAATGTTCAGATTTTTTTCTTCTCTGCGGCTTGGCGTGGGTGGTTGGTTTCTAGCCGGATATGTTTGTGGACACATTTATGCAACCTTAATGTGCTCTCAATGAAGAAAGTGAAAAACGGGCGAATATATAAACCCGTTAGCTGAAAGCCAAAGTACTACGAACAAGTAAACCTCTTTTGCGCGTCCGTTCAAATAAAGTCGGAAAAACCGCTCCAAAGGTACAATTAGGCAATGTACGTCATGTTATTTATATTCTTAATCTATATAAGTGTGCAACGAGATTATAATGCACTTCCCTTCTATATGCTTCTTATTTATGCACACTTAATTCTTTAATTCTGCTATTAACAGGAAGCTTTAGCTGCAATGCTCCTATCTGAATACATGTTTTTTTTTTTTATTCAAGTACCCTAAAGGCCCATGCGGGCGTTACATAAGAGTGTTACAGTGAATTAGTGATAGATACAGTATACGCATTCAAACAGATAATGCATGCTACATAAAAGATCACAAGCGGAAAAACAGGAAAACAAACAAGAAGAAACCAGTAAGAGCAATACAACAAGTCCTAAACGCTGAGATACATATAGATTTAAAATGGGTGTTACACAAAATCAACGTTACTTGGTCACTTTATACAAGGAAAAATACTTGACAAAAACGTAGACATGCCAGCAGATACTGCATCACACAATTAAAAGCGCAAGCAGAAAAAAATTTAGGCAATACAAGTGACTCTGCGCTAACCTAGAACAAAACCGTTTGCGCAAGGAACATAAAAATATGGTGAGGAAAAAAAAGTAACATAAGAGTAAAAATAAATAAAGAAAAGAAAAAGGCGCGCGGAACAACACAGTGATGCATATAACAAATGAGCAAGAAAATGCTATGTTAGTACGTTAAAATACTGCTTTAGTTTTGTTAAGAAATCGTCGTGACTTAGAGCTGACGCTATTTTATTTGGTAACACATTCCAATGATATATCGCGACAAAGAGGGGCGAGTGTCTCAAAAAAGTTAGTGCGCGCAAAAACGGGCTGCACTTTGAAGGAATGATCAAGGTGCGGGATGGTACGATGGGCGGGCCTGATGTGGCATGCGCTGAAACACGACCCGCAGTGATACAGCTTGTGAAAATGGGAAGGAAGTCCTATCAGCCTGCGATTTTCTAGCGAGGGGAGATTTCGAGATATTATGTTAGTGATGCTAGAAGTTCGTGAGTAACTTTTCGTGATGAAGCGGGCTGCTTTGTTTCGGACCGACTCAAGCTTGTTTATGAGGTACGATTGATGCGGATTCCAAATAAAAGACGCGTACTCCATTTTCGAGCGAACTAGTGTCGTATAGGCTAATAATTTAGAGGGCTTGTTTGCCGAGTAAAGGTTACGCCTAATGTGACCAAGGGTTTTACACGCGCTGCTACTAATTGCATCGATGTGATGATTCCATGAAACGTTTGAAGATAAATGAATTCCCAAATATTTTAGTGTTTGCGCATGTGCAATAGTAATGTCGTTCATCACGTGATGGGTAACCCTAGGGTTACTAGATCCAGTGAAAGCTATAGCCTTAGTTTTTGAAACATTTATTCCCATTTGCCACTGTTTATACAAGTCGGTAATTTTCGCTAGGTGCATTCTCGAGGAGAATTCGCTTTTCTCGGCAACCACTGCACAAACACTGGCGACATTTGTTGCATTTAAAAGAAAAATTTAAAACCTACTGATTGTTAGTTTCGAATTTTTATATAGGCCGTCAATATTTTAATAAAAATTGGTAAACATCGAAAATTTTCAGAATACGAAATTATCAAGTTTACACTTCTATAACTTAGCAATGATAAATGATGCCACAATGTTGTGAATTGCATCTAAGAGCAGATAAAGCGGACAAAAGTGATATGTTACACATGAATCTCGAAAAATTTAGTAATATGGAAATACAGCTTTGCAGAACCCTTGTACACAACGTAAGAATTCATGTAAGACATTAAATTTCATATAAAATTTGTCCGCTATCAATGACCTAATAGATGCCGTTTACAGAACAGCGATATCTGTCCTTGATGCAAAGCTATTCATGTGTAAACTTCGTGCTTCTATTTTTTTTTTCGAACTTTCGAATTTTTCAAAATTCTTGTAACAACATTCATGCCATAAATCAAAATTCCGCTTCCAACAGTCATTATGATTTAACTTTACGTCTCAAATGCAACAAGTTTCATAAATATAGGTCCGGGGGTTATCTCAGAAAAGTGTTTCAGCGTTTTACATGTATTTGGACGGCCCGCGTCGGAGTTGGGCCCGAGCTAATGCTTCTTAAAACCGAAGCTTTTCTCCGCGAATCTCTCCGGGTTTCGTGACCGCGGGTGCCACGGCCTGGCAGCTTTTTTTTTCTTTTTTCTTTGCCAAATAGGTCACCCGAATAGGCAGCGGCGGCGCCAGCCGCGCGGGAGACAAAAAAAATAAATAAAGAGAACCAGAAAGCTCCCCATCGTGCATCCACCAGCAGCGGCGGCGGCGGTACATGCATTAGCCTCTCTACAATGTCTGAACAAAGCCTTCCGTGTGACTTTGTGCGGACATTCAATAAACACAAACTCGTATTTCGACTCTCCATGCGCACACACAAAGCTCTGCTGTATATTGATCCCACCTGGTTAGGTCTGATGCATTTTTTTTCTACTAAAACCTACAGTTTTTCCTTGTTCACAATTTCTTTCAACTATTGCAATCTATGCTTTATTATGTTTTGTTTGGACAGTAGTGGCCATGGCAATCTTTGACTTCGGTTCCTCCTTCGGTATGTTAACATCCTGTAACCTTTATAATTATCACAATGAAACCGATTCAGGGGCTCTCTAGGGTAAAACTATTCCAGTCTCCTTTCATTCCCATTTCCTGGCGTCAAATTTGCAGAACTGACGACGCAAGCGTCGGGCGGTGACTCGCAGCGTTGTTTGAGCAGGCCAATGAAGCGCTCTCCTCGTTTATAGTAGATCACTTTCGTTTACTTCCAAGACGAATAGCTGATTGTTTGCATTGAAGCTCATTAATTGGCTGACCTGAGACTAGAAGCATGCAGAAGTGGAGAGGGTTTCAGTTGAGCCCGGGTTAGCGCAGTGGAAGCAGATGAACTGATGTGGAGGGTTGCGATTGGTCCGCTTTTTCTTGCTCAGCTTTGGGTGTCTGGTGGAAAATCGCGGCAGCGCGCAATGGGAGGGTGAAAATGTAGCTTAAACAGGTCCTGAGCGAAGCGAATTTGGCGAAGCGATGTCGCCTATGTGCTGAAAGGGCTCTACAGTGCCAGACTGCCACGCAAACGTTTTTACTATACGCGAATAAATTCATTCGCCCCGGCAGCTCCGAGGAGCTAGGGCCATAGCAAACGGTGGGCAACCATTACGTATTCGTTTCGGAGCGGGCAGCCTGCGGCTGTGCCGAAAGGAATTCATTTTTTTTTCGGCACCTTTGTGCATCCTTAATGCGTATGCGTCACTTTGCCGCGATGAGTTTTGGTCGTTTCGTGACGTCGCGTGAATGACAGGCGTAATGTGCGCAGCCCCAAATGCTTTTGACCCATTGTGGAGGGCTGATGGTCAAAAATGCGCGTGATCGGATATAATTCTTATTCTTTAGCTCTGTATAATCATGCATATTCAGTGTTCACACGTTATATCAGATGAGGACCTGCCTCGGTTTTCGTGACATGACGTGAGAAAGAAGCAAAGCTCGGGTTGCCCGAATAAAAGAATCTTGACCGATCGTGGGGCGCTTATTGCAGAAGTGAACTAGAAAAGTTTGGAATAGCTTTACGCTATATGGCGCCCCTGATTCTGATTCGACTATCACGAAACGTTTCGAATATACTGCAGTTCTTTTGAACACATTCCTAATCTAAACCATTGTTACTTGGTTATGTCCGATTCATAAGAGGATTATATCTGAAAATTCCATCTTAATAAAAAGTTCTTTACTGATACTGCATCATGTTTCTGATACGTTGAGTTTCACATGAGTATGATTCATCTGGGCACAAAAGCCAACTTAACGGAATCAGGATGACAAGGAAAAACATAGATACCGCGAACAAGCTAGAGGCTTTTGGAACAAAATTTTTCGGTAGCACTTATTCTCATCGCCTATTGCTCTCCTTAAAGAAAATGTTCAATCAGCCTTCCTCTAAAGAATCATGTATAAGTAGTGGGCATAATTAGGACTGGCAAGGAGATGGAAATGTTCTCCTAATTGGAGAAAACAAAATCTCTATAGGCCCTCATGTGTGCTTCCTGTCAGACAACCCCGCAACACGATCTCCAGTCTGCATGTGTTTCCCTAAAGGAAGCCTTTGTTGCGTAAGCATGACAGTGCACCGTCTGTAGAAGAGAAGGACAGTAAAAGTAAACAGAAGCGGCGACGCTAATTAGGGTAGGCTGGGGCGATTAAAAAATTGACCCCTGCTATTTCCTCGCGCTAGGTCTTAAGATAAACGAACATTGCTTCCTTATTGTCAAGGAGATTGGAGGGAGAAAAAACAGCTAGAGCAAAAAGGAAAAATGGGATAATGAGTGGAACTGCACTCACACAAATGCCGGACCAATGGATGGTGGCATGAGACGGGAAAGAAAATGCATGCAAATAGTTTCCACGCTCAAGTATTTTGGCACAGAGTAAAAGAGGCACCTAAGTCATGAAAGTTGGGAAGTTGTAGGTTTTCTCACAGTGTAAAAAAAGCGAGGAGGCCATCGGGATGAGCATGAACCCTGAACAACATACCAACCAGCGGGAAATGAGAAATGTTAACGAGGGTCTTCTGCTGATGCGCCTAAAAGAAGTTGAATGTTGCAGCATGTAGACATCCATCTAACCTTCGGCTTTATTCTTAACCTCGCGCCTTATGTTAATCTCAACAAACTGGGCCACTGCGCCACATACACCGATATATATATATATATATATATATATATATATATATATATATATATATATATATATATATATATATATATATATAATGTGTGTGTGTGTGTCTGTATATGTTGTGGTGTGCGTGCTTCACATATTACAATTGAGAAATTGTAGCTAGTGAGAGTGCGAGACATATCCACTTACTTGAACATAATTCTGTAGACGACGTCGTTTTCGCTATCTGCACCATCGATCTTGCTGCAAAATTGTACTGCCGTTGCACGTATTTTTTTTTAACAAAAGGCATTTTTATGCATTGAAGCACAAAAGTAACTGAGCCGCCAAGGCATTTCTTTGGAAATTTCGAGAATTTGTATCTAGAAGCCGGTGTCATTAAGAGAATTTGCCCCAACTGATCTACCTTGCGAACACCCCAGCTGCAGTCCGTAAATTGCAATATGCGCTGCAAAATAATTAGTTAAAAGCATAGTTAGTGCGTTTTTATTGATTATTCATTAATGCATTTCGATTTCTCGCCCAAATAATGTAGCCCTTTTCGGGCAATCCAGTTCAAAGATTACAATTGCGCTATCTGGCACATATGATTTTTTAAATATTACTGAAAGTCTTCGCACAAACACCCAGTTTATCTGCAGGTAGGAAGTGTAGAAGTGCAGGTAGTAAGCAAAGAAGTGGAGCCGCAGGTAGGAAAACAAGCATTTGATTCGACTTATCATCTGGAGTCCAGGCTTTATTTCCCCAGACGTCTCTAGATAACACGAGATGGCATGAGATTGCACGTGATAGCACGAGATGGCACGGGAGCCTGTGGTCGGTACCTAATGACGACGTCGGCGTAGCAAAGACTCACAACTGCGGGGAGCCTATCGGGGTGCACATGCAAGCCGACAGCCATTTCTTGCTTGATTTAATCACCTGTCGCGGGCGCTAGATGCGAAGCAGGCTGCAGCAACTCCGGTGGTTGAGCGAACCGCATTATCCAGAGCTAACGTGCAGGCTTCAGGCTTCTCAAACTCCGTCACGACCTGTGCCAGAGTTTGAGACACTTCCCCTAACATTGATCTGACATGTGCAAAGGTCCTAGACACACACACACAAAAAAAGACGTTACCACCTCAACATTTTTGTTTTTGTGCTCGCACTAACACATAAAAATATTTTTTTCCCTATCACAATGAAACACCTGAGTTGATCTTTCTGGTACTACTCGTTCTTTCTCCTTCGAGAAATCCATGAACGCTTTTAAGTGCTCCCCCTAACCGACTTTATTATACATGTTTTGTATTTCAATAACGTTTACAGTTTCTGTTATTTGTACTATTGTATGTGCATTCTTTTGTTCTTCCAATCTTTCAACAGCCCTATTATTTTTTCTAGTAATTAAAAAATGCAAATAAAGTAAGCGAAAAATTACGAGACCCCCATTTTCTGCCCGCTTGCAGGCATTATTTGAAACGCTTACAAGTTTTATCCACCTCCCTGGAAGGACTAAAAACGGTGCAAAATTCATATCTGGGGGAAATGGGTGCCACTCTATAGGTGGCGTGCTCCAAAAGTTTGACGTATGTAGGGTAACTAACGGATCTGCATAAATAAAACGCGTGCTTTATTTTTGTCTGATTTTCTTCTTTCTGAAATCTTCGGCCACCGGAACGTCCCTCGCGTTATACTCGAGGTCGTGACGCTAATAAGACGGTTTTTTTATTCATGAAGAGCCGGACGCTATCGCAAATTTGTTTGTGAAGTTAAATGCACGTGAACCTTATAGAGCATTTGCAAAAAAAAAAGTTATTTAACAAGTGCTATAAAGCGTCATGCAGCCTTTTTAGGCTTTGTCCCAGTGTTGCGACAGAACCCTACGTTAGACAAATGCAGTATTTCATAAAAATGAGGCGCACGTTATAAAATACTCGTACGAAAAGTTAAAAGTGGTTGGAGTTATTACGGCCCGTGGAATAAATTGCGCGTTCATGGTCTTCAATGTGTCTCGAGCTAGTTTTACGAGCGGGGCTAAATGTAGCACACAGACATGGCTTAACTACAAGTGCTACCAAGAACATGCTTAGCAAAAATGGGGAATGCTATATCGGTATATAAAGTTGAATGCTTATACATCGGATACAACCATCGCAATTTTCTTTTTCGAGAAGCTTTTGAGAATCACTAATTAATTATCAGATATGTTTCTCAGTGTCCCAAGGAAACTGTGCGTTACATGAGACTTATATTTACTGCTACTAAGGGGGTGTCAAGTATAATGTGTCGCGAAGGTTGACGTTTGTGGCTGAATTATCAGCATTGGAAGCGATTGTAAACCTTCGTTTATTTTGGTACTCTTAGAAGGTTTTCCCGGTAACTGACCAAGGTACCTTGTTTATATTTGTTTAAAGTAAGCGGCATGTCTTGGGTAAAATGTAGGCACGAAGTTCGTAGTTTGTTAAATAATTACAACCTTGGCAACTAATTAAGTGTGCAAGTGATACGAAGCCTTGTAACTTGGTTTTCACGAACATTCTTGTTTTCTCGCGGCCCTCGTTGTACCATAACCACAACCGAGGTCAGATTTAGTGAAAAAACAATCGTTGAAGGAATATTATTACTAATGTTCTGGGGAAGTAAAATATGTGTAGTTAGATTACTGCCTTTAAAAAAATTGGCACTCTCGCCCGAGGGGCGAGGGAATGCGATTGCAAGGCCTAGCGTTGCCTTCGAACTCCTCGGACGGTGTTCTAACTATACGCGGGCCCGCTTAACGCGCAGGCGACATATGTTGGTGCGCCAATATTTATGAGACCCCTAAAAGCCTTAACGCGACTCGTAGGACCCGTAATGACATCACACAGGCGTCACTGCGCTGCCCACAAGAAGCAGCGCCAGTAAAACTGTACCACATTCAGGTTGGAGCACTGATATGGTTGGAGCACTGATATGGTGATATGGAGCACTGATATAGCTGGCATGCACTGTGAACGTTTTGTTTCATGAAATTTATATGTGGGCTGCCATTCTCGAAATTCCGTTGAATAATTTAGTTGAGGACGGAAGTCCTGGTGTAAACTACATTAGTTATTGAATATTGTAGCAACATAAACAGCATGTAGACAATGAATCAGTGTGTAGTATGCGTATACTTAAATATATGCGTGGCCCCGCGGAGACGCCTATAGTGAGGACGACGGCGAAAATTTACTTGGAGCGTCCATCTAATTGCTACCACAATGAGAATGATTTATCGAGCGCTCTGAATTGTTGTAAGTGAGAAAGCTCTGAAACGTACATGCCTTGCGGGAAGGGTTTTAAAGTATGCGATTTAAGTACTGGTAACTGATACTGTCATTGCAACTGCTCGAAGGAGCGACAGAGAGAAAACAAGTTGAGGAAAGGCAGGGATGTCAGCTAGACGAGCGTTCGGTTGGCTACGCCACGCTGGCGGTAAGGGAAAGGGAGAACAGAAAGAGGAAAGGGAGAGAGAGACAGACTGAACGCTGTGTGCGAGCTGGATGACTGACACGAATATAAATTGTCACCCAGGCAAGTGCACTTCAGGAACTGCACCAGTGGAACGATAACATTTTGCACCGGTGATCAAAGTGGCCATGGTTCGACTACCTTTCAACCGGTACATGGTCTCGGGTACATGCAATTTATTTTGGCGTTGGACGTAGTAGCCAAGACGCTTTCACAACAAGTACACAATGGTTTCCTCGCGCCCACAGGAGTGGCACGTGGGCCTATCGGCCATTCCGATACGGCAGGTTAAGAAGGACCGGCCTCCAATGGGGCCGAATATGCGTTTGGATCGCTGATCATTGCACATCTGCTTTTAAGGTAAAAAAATGGCGCATGCACCTTTAAGCCCACGCGACGGTTGCATTCATGGGAGAAATTTGTGGTAGAAAACTTGTTCAAATAAGAGATATAAAAAATTAAATGTCCGTTATCATCAATACCTGAAGAGCCACGTATGTGTCATGTTTGTTGTGGTCACCGGACATCCTGCATTCAAATCTCTCCAGCCCTCAACCTAATGGTCGGCAACTGAAGAGGCGCAATTAATGTCACCTTCTTAAATTGCGTACACTAGAGTGCAGGACATGTTTATGCGTCATGACTTTTGTGACGCCGACATTCTGGAGGGAAAAATAGAACACAAAGGAAAGGAAGGAACATAAAAAACGACAGGCGCTACGTTCACCCAACAAGTTATTCTAAGACAAGATTTTTGCTGCTTTGTGTGCCTTGCTGGGCGAGCGAAGTGCTCACAGAGACGGGCTACGTTTTACTTTATTTTGCAAAGTATCTTTATACACAACTAAGTGAATACAGACCCTATGTTTGACAGGATGTTGTCTGTTCGCATTCCATCGACATTGCTGAAAAAATAGTTTATCTTTTCTCGCAGTCACTCCATTAACTAATTAACTCGTTAACGTAATTCCAGACGGTGATTTAATTTAATTTACGAGGAGAAAGCTACGTGACTAACTTCACCCTAAATCGAGATATAGTAACTTCCTAACTACGAGCATTTATTAGAAAATGTACAAACAATCATGCTGTCATATTAAATATTTTGGAGCAGAATCTTGTAAGCGTTGTAATAAAATTGTGCAGCTTAAGCAGATATAGTCCTTTAGTATTCGGATAGATATATAGTCAGTGACTATTCATGGCTGAAGTGGATATTGTTCATTTGCTTCATTTCTTAAT
The DNA here is from genome assembly GCF_050947875.1 of Dermacentor variabilis. Lineage (NCBI taxonomy): Eukaryota > Metazoa > Arthropoda > Arachnida > Ixodida > Ixodidae > Dermacentor > Dermacentor variabilis. Next base: position 143,013,019 of record NC_134572.1, read on the forward strand.
TAACGATTAGCCTAACTCGGTGGATAGTATAATGTCTAAACCCGCGCGCTACACAAAGTGCTGGGCATCGTTAGCCATCAGCGACATCGCCTTCCAGTTCTAACGCTTCTAATCACTCACTTAAAGAAACACTCGAGGAAGAAAACCCGGTACGTGCGGGCACTTGTCACGTGCCCGTCATTAACACTCGCGCAATTTACAACCCTATCGAAACGTAGAGGCGCTAGAACTTTTTGTTCCTCGCAGCCTGCCCCGTGCAGCAGCATGGGCGCAGGGTACAGGCATTGCCCGGAGCTGAAGCTGCGGCTACAAGCCCGTAGCGTAGGAACGGGAAGCTGCCACGGTAAAGGCGTACTCGTTGGAATGGCCGGAATGCGCGCGCAAGGGGGCCAAACCAGCTGGGGGAAGGGCTGGCTGTTCAGCTGGCGAAGTCTTCTAGCGCTTAATAACGCATTCCACCGTCTGCAAGAAAGTTTTGCGAGGGAAGAAAGGAGAGCTGCTTCGCTCAAGAACGCGCCTGTATACGTGAGTAGGATATGCATGTATACTGCGAGGAATGTCTCATGGTTCTCGCATGCTAGAAGAAAAACGCGTTACAGCGACACGCTGTCGGCTTCCTATTTCGCTGCCGGAACTTGCGCTTCTATTGCCTTTACGATACCTTTCTGTTTTGCAGTACCGCCCTGACTTCGCGTAGCTACAAGTATTAAGCTATATCGTGGTTAGGAATTCTCATTTGAGCGAATACGTGCTCAGTTTCACCGAGTGCAAGGTGAATAAGACGCACGTAGACCAAACAGAATTCAAGAAGCAGAAGAAGGTGGATTTTAAACGTGAGAAAGGAACGAGGGTGTTTCATAACAAAGCTTTAGGTTATGTATGGTTTCGTGCCAGAAAGGTTCTAAAAAAGTTATAGAGAATGTTTTACTCATTATGCATAGCGCCAACTTTCTTTGGGCATCGCAAAAAGTTTTATATTTCCTGAAAATCGAGCCATCCGAAACACGAATGTTTTCTTTTTATCTTGCCTTCAAAAGTACTAACCTGTTTTTCTTGTCCCACTTCATCATCATTTGTTGTAAGAAACAATAATACACATGCTTTGCAAACCAAATTAAATACTTAACGTACTAATGACATGCCACTTGAAGTATTGAAAATGTTGAAGTATTCTTTGAGCGCCGTGAAATACTAAATTCAACATGGACGTCAACACCTACTTGGCTGTAATCAATTATGTCGTTTTATAATTCCGTTGCCTACGTGCACTATGTCGGCACTTGAAAGCGCATGGACAAAGAATGATTATTATTTTATTTCAGCCACACCATTCCTAACAGCGAAGCTCAGTTTTAAATGGATAAAAACATCAAATTACGCAGGTGTATTTTAGCCTCATACGCATTACACAGGAAAAATTTCGGCAGCATCTTATCTCAGCTCTAGACAAAGTACTACTGTATATTTTCATACAGACATGCTCTGGTGTGTTTTTCTTCGACCGCGCGTGAAATAAGCGCCGTAGCGGGACTCCATTACCTCGTAGCGTTCGCACTGAAATACTCGTTTAAATTTAGTAACTGAGGATTTGGAAGAGTCAAAGGAACTTAGAGGCGCGTATTCTACGTCAGTAAAAGTTAGAAAGAAAAGGCCGCAGCTTCGTCAGAAAGGCGAAGCAGCAATTGCGATAGCAAATCTATACGAAGACAGTTATACTATGTAATGACAGTAGCTTTATCGACCTTATAAACTTGTAAACATTCGCTTACTAAACAAATATAATCATAGTGTCCACCGCGAACAAGCAAACATTAACACACCTCGATGACAGCGGAAGCTCGTTATCAAAACTCTGCAGTGTGGAATTACGGCAGCATCAGCGATCGAAGAGACCTTCGTTTTGTCCCTCCCTTCAATGCTAATTAAGCGGCGAAAAACACGGCGCACACGAAGCTAAGAGCCGTCTGCATACCCAGACTCGGTACTAATCGCAGATTGTTTTAAAGACAGGGCATGCGCCACACGCAGCTACCGCGATCGTTGTCTCACCCTCACACGCTTTCACTCTCACTTACATCATACGGTGTGCGGCGACGATGTTATCGCCCCTTGGACTTTATACGCAGCATCACGGAAACGCCGACGGTGATGGCAGAAATGCGCCTGGAGTGTCCATAGAATTGGTATTGCAATAAAACTCTGAAATACGCGTTGCATACGAAGCCTAAGGATCAGAAGAGCGCGTGACACGAAGCAATTATCGTACAGCGAAGCCGTCTATGGCTACCATCCTGGAATTTCTTCGTGGCGTAACGTAGACAGAAACTACCATTATCTATTTCTCATGCCCCGAAGGCAATCGTACATACTTTCGTAATGCAGCAGCTAGAGAGATAAGTAGAGAAATTTATTTACAGAGAGGCAGAGACGTAGGCCTGAGCTATAACTTGCTCGTGCCTGATACTCTACATTGGGGAAAGGGGACGGGGAGGAAAATGGCTGGTGAATGATGACGATGACATGAGGAGGAGGTGAGTATATATAAGTTCACAACGCTGTGGCCACTAGCGTAGCAACGGTGGGGCCGGGGGGCCGTGGGCCCCGGGTGCAAGGGGCCAGTGGGGGGGGGGGTATCATATACGCCTGAAGACACCCGGAAATTGTTGATATCCTCGACTACACCTGGGGGGGGGGGGTGACAGAAGGCCTATGAGCCCCGGGTGCCAGACGACCTAGCTACACCACTGGTTGTGGCATCTCTAAAGCCGTGCCTCCAGCCCAGTGACTTGTAGAAAGGCTATAGCCGCACTGGTAATCAGCGCTACACTGTTTGCATTACGCCTAGGACCTACAAGAAACTCGTCTGATAGCGGCCTCTTATCGACGTCTGCAATGGAAGACACCAGTTTCAGTCGTTCTTGTGCTTACGCGGGACAAACACGAAATATGTGATCCAGTGTTTCTGGTAGTACCTGACAGTATTCACGGTTTGGGCTAGAATCCCTGCAACCTATCAGATGTCTGACCCGCTTAACGAATGCGACACCAAGGTGAATCCACTGCGTTACTCTTCTTTGGCTTTATTTGAGCTGGTGAGGCGTTCAAAAAATAGATTCGAAAACACAGAGAGGTCGAAGCTGAGGCTGCTCTTTACAGTCACTTTTTCCTTCTGCAGATGCTACAAGCAATCAGCAAAGTGAAGCCAGCAGTGTATACATTCTATGTTATCGCGCACATAACATACAGAACAGCACACATTTCAACGAAGCACAAGCTCTAAACAAGCATCCGAACCACTGAATTGATGATAAAGTGCGCCAGCGTCTACATGCAATGCGAAGCATGTAGAACTCCCTGCTTACGTTTCCGGTAAAAATTACTGTTGCGCAAGCTGCCTCGGCGACGGCAGCTTGACTGTAGCATAAGAAGCAGGGATTGACGTAACTACACTTTCGTACGTAAAAGAAAAACCGGCCTAGCGAGTGATTTGTGCTGTGACAGAGCTATTGGAAGGCCACATGGGCTATTGGAAGGCTCCTGAAGATTGGCATGCATAAGAGGCGCGGCGAATTTGTCTTCTCCCCGGTCCACTCTATGTAGGTGCACGAAGTAGCGGCGCAAGCCAAGTCGCAGGCAGTCGAAACATCTTAGGCCAATAATTTGTTGTGGTATATATGAGAGTCGCTCTGTGAATAATTTTACCCTACGTTGCACTGGGTACTCGTTCTGGTTGTCGTTTACAGCTTCGCGATCCACCCACTTTCCAAGCCGGGATTAGAAGCCGTCTTTTTTTCAGTTAGCACCTATCGACGTGATTCCACTTTTCTGCCCTATGACTGTAAAAGCCTGCACAACCAACGCTCAACCAGCTTAATAAAAGCAGTGGACACATTAACACTTTCTTAAAGTTCTAATGCTCGCCCGTTCCAGAGCGTCGTGTTGATGCTGCAAATGTAGAAAGAGCTCATCTATCAGGCTTCGTCACGTTGCCAGTGTGACGTACTCACTGAACATTGTCACGAGATGCATTAAGTAGCTCATGTTTTTCTTCACCTAATTACTAACCTTGAGTTTAATCAAAATAATTAAAATTATATTAAGGAGATTTACATGTAAAAATTCCCACGCAATCATATAGTTAAGGGTTTCGTGAAAAGTGAACGCTTCCTTCTACTACGATATAATTATAAAGCACGCCGTATGGGAAGAGGCATGGCTCGGACAAAATTTTGAACACCTAGTATTCCTTAACCTACACCTCAAACTAAGTACACGAGGTGTTTCTTTATTTTCGTTCATTTGTCCCCCATATAAACGCGGGTGGAGTCGAACCCGTCAACCTCAGCAGTGCAATGATATAGTTACTAAGCTACCGCTGCAGGTCTGCTCACATATTCCAAGTCTGAATACTTTCTGCTGCGAAAGTTGTTCGTGAAGGAAATTGCCGGTGAGTTCTAGCGAACAGTTCAGCGCCATTTTATATGGCTTGACGCAGGGCGTTCACTATATTTGCAGTGAAGAACGAAATGAAAATGCGTTTTCTCATCCGAAAAATAGTCCGGTTGCGGTGCCCCCGTAGAAGCTATGAGGTCTTCCATAAGCATTCGTCGCAAATTAGTATACCAGAAAAAATAGGCTCAAAGAAGTTTAATCGTTTGCACAGACATTATTGGCTGGTAATGATTCCATCTATCGTGGCTCTTGTGCATTGTTACAAGACTGACCAATAAGTCTGAAAGGTAGATAATTACTTGGCACTAATACCACATATTCCTTTAAATGAAGTTTTTTCCAAATTGCTTGCACAATTACTTGTCCCGTTTCGGTTACTCTACACTGTTCCCAAAATACAACAGATTCTTTTTGTCTTTTCGTAAAAGGAAAACTGCAGTTGCTCTCTGTTTAGCCTCCACATAATCTCATCCTGCAAACCACTGCAAAAGTTGCGCTTTCTGAGGTAGAAGTGAACTAAAGCTGAATTTTTGGACGCTTATTTGGCACTGTCTTATAGAAGACAAAAGACTTTCACGAAAGAAAGCAGGGCTACTTGGCAAGAAAAAAATTGTGAAATCATCAAGGACCATATTCTCCAAGCTTTACAAGTCCTCTTTGCCATTGGTAAGACACCTCCGCTAAAGTTAGGTCCAGCACCGGCATTGTATGACATTCTCTTTTACGAGTAAAACAATTTGTTAATGCAGGCCCTTGGCTTAGCCTGACCGCTCCTAATCCCAGTTAAAGGCAACAGATGGCTGTACAAGCAATAGAGTGCTGATCTGAGCCCACCAGCCTGTGAGAGGTACTTCATTGTGCTCGCCTTCACACTTTTCTACTCTATTGTTTATGTCTTCTTTCGAAACCCATTCTTGGGTCGCGTGCAGGGTAGCAAACTGGACACTAACACTCATATAGGCTTCTCACCTTTTCCTTTTTTTATTTTTTGACAAATCTATACGTCTATATTTACTCTTTCGTACATCCAAGCCGCTCCACTTTGATCCTTTAGATACCAATTTCATTCCTACTAAGAAAGCGTTGCAGCCAAAGATGCCCTTGGTCTATAAAGGGAAGCCGACGTTTTTCAGCTTGGTGGTGCCAAAGATTGCCAGCGTCTTCAGAGTGTTACATCGAGCGTAACCTGAGCTTCCTCGCCTGCTGTATGGCTGACAGCATATTCTAAGCTGCAATGTTCCCCTGCCTTGCGTCTCAAAACGCGTTTTGTTTTAACGAGTCCCGACATTTCGCTGTGCTTGATAAATCATATGCAGTCGTATATTCGCCAGACTTCCTCACCGACATCAAATTAAAACAAAATTATTCCATCGATCCCGCGCGGGCTATGTTGTGTGAGGCAACCCCCCCCCCCCTCCCTCCCTCCACCGCTAATGAACGCCAGCCTTGGAAGTATGAGTTGCAGGCTTCACAACACTCCCTCGGCGTACGCGCGCTTGCAACGCACGAGGATTACGAACTGCGCGTGCTCCAATTAATACTTCTTAAAAAGAGCAGGCAGCTGCATCTCGTTCTCCAGCGAGAAAAACCTTAAGAAACCTGCGTCTCAGCTTTCTAGTCATTAGGGTTGCGGAGCCCTGCCGACGCGCTGTCGCAGTGTCGTGAGTGCTTCAATCTCCTCTTCGCGCCTGCATCAACATGACACAACCTACACGGAAAAAAGAAGCGCTGTATCTTCTTCGCACTCATTCGCATTATAAAAATGACGGCCCTCACTTAGTTTTGCGCCCTGTGTACCATGAATTTAATTGCACCTGCGGGTCGGATATGAGCTTCTTCTCAAAAGGACAAGCAGCTTTGTCCAGTGACGCCATAAAATCAAACGTATAACGCGATTCTTATAGCACTGCCACTGACGCTTGGGAATGCATTATTTCTTTTTATCTTGTTTTCACCCGGTCGCGTGCCGCGCACGATAACAACTCGTTTCTCTTTTTGTAACGCATTGGTTGCGCCCCTAGATGCATTGTTTTATTTTTCTGTAGGACTCTGCAGAAATGCCAACAGGAAACGGGGGTTTGTGTTACGAAGTCGGTACAGCATAATGCTTATAAAGACAACAGCAAAAAAATAATATGCAGAGAGCATGCTCTGTGGGAATCGACATTACGTGAACCATTTCGTAGGCAGAATATTATGCAGCCCCGCTTATGGTTCTTGGAGCAGTTACTAGATGGAACAACGTGTTTGCATAAAGGAAGAAGTTTGGTTTGACGCGAACGTGTGTCTGAGGCAGAGGGGAGGCAACGAAGGTAAAATGACGGCGACGGTGTTACCACAGCTTTCTTTCTTCTTTTCTTTTACTTTTAGGAAAATTCCAACTTCGAGCGCGGTGCATCCTAACACAGCTTCTCAAAGCGCTAGTTGTCACGAGGTAGAGTATAGGATAAACTGGACAAGCTCCCACTGGTAATACGAGGGAGAGAGAGTGTATGTCTGGATCTAAACTGAAACTAGCTTGGGCACACTTTCTCTAGCTCGTGCCATGTGACGTAATGTATGCACTGGTCCTAAGTGCCTGTTTTATGTTATAACCAGAACTTCTAATGCATGTTTGCGGCCGCCATGTTTTTTATAGTTATGATGATGATAGTGTGAGCGCGGCCGGGCGACAGCGTGTTTTCGTTGATAAATCACCTGAAATTACGGGTTTGTTAAACACTGCAGCTGTCTTTCCTTTGGAGGCCGCATAGCATGTCTCATTTAAAGTGGTCACATTTCAGACGAAAGAATTATACAACAGAGACAATTTAGCGGGCGCACCCTTCAACGTCGTCTGCTTCACTGCTGCAACGTCGTGCAGGTGTCCAAGCTTTTAATGCAATTACCATTCTTTGCCTACTTCGGTATCTATCTATCTATCTATCTATCTATCTATCTATCTATCTATCTATCTATCTATCTATCTATCTATCTATCTATCTATCTATCTATCTATCTATCTATCTATCTATCTATCTATCTATCTATCTATCTATACTTTTATCCCGACACAGTGGCCCAAGTCATCTGCCAGCTTTGGGCACAAGAGGGGCAGCAACACGACCGCGCCTACATCGCACTCCCACGCTACCAGGGAAATATTGCCTCGTCGAGTCTGTTAACGCAAACAAAACGCAAAGCGGTGAGATTCGCGTGCAGAAATATGGCTAAAACAAACACGCGATACACGACAACCGCTTACCCCGACGAACTAAGCGTGGCGTGCCCTACAAGCTCGACACTCTGACCTTTTAGCCACAGAAAATCATTGCCCGGAGCGAATTAAAAAAAACTAACAGGAAAAGAAGGTTCGCGCTGACAACCCTGACAATGATTGTATGCAGTGCGGGTGCAGTAGACAGAAGACGAAGTAAGGGAGGGGGGTCACGCGTTTAATTTGCGAAGTGGCTAGGAACCTCCCACGTACATGGCCAACATGAGACGTGCACGGCTTGAGCTGTGTGCAGCAGTCGCCAGTAACGCCGTAGTGGGGCGTTGCAGGGCTGACAAAGCCCCTTTGGGTAGTTATTCCAATGGTAGTTTGCGAAAGCAGTAATACGTGCAAAGTTATGCGCAGATACAAGAATAAGAGGGAATTTTGCTGTTTTTATGTTTACCAACAATCAACATACGAATAACAATTTTTACCTCTCAGAGGCTTCTCAGACGAGAAAGAAGCCTAACAACCAGTAAATAAATGTTTAGTTTTAAACATATCCCGTGTGCAGTTGCCTCGACAGCCGTTTCGCCTTGGCAGTTGTCGGCTCTTAAGTTTTATTTGAACGTTACATTTATTGTGCAATATGTATATGACTTTTACCTAGAGTTAATTTTGTTTCGGGGGCACGCTGCGTTGGTTGCATTGGAGCAACAGGCACAGAATAAAATTTTATGTTCTTTAAGCATTTTTTATTGAACCAGTAGATCTGTTCTTTTTTTTGGGGGGGGGGGGGGGAGGAGGTCTATTTTCGCATAGTTTACATAAACATCGTACATGGGCTCAGCCTGAATTTATTTGACTAGAGCCTGCGTTTTGCGCCACAGGATGTTAATTTTTCGCGGCTCGACTACCAAAAAAAATTACACGATCTTAACAATCTTAAGGAATCATATATAGTTTGGCAGTTGTGAGAATTCGTAGTGTTGTATCAGTACAATCTGCGCAACAAGACGGCACACATGGTAAAAAAGGGAACAGACAACGGCAAATTGCAACGAAGTTTTGAAAATTCTAACTTGTCCTATGTTTCAACATTGATATAGAAACGCACGGAAAAAGCATGATTGACCTTCTGGAGCAGAGAACGACGGTATTCCATGACAGGAAGATAGAATGAAGGTTCAAGAACATACTCCTCTTCTATCCTCCTGATATGGAATGCGTAGATAATCTTACGCCCCATGAATCTTCTCCTTTCTATAGAACCACTTCCTGAAGCTAACCATATAAGGTTTTGCCTTTTCAGTAAACTTTTTAGAGGGCAGCTCGTAGTCGCCCGTTCCTGTGGCGAGGGTCCCTGACGTCAGCGCAACCGAGCAAACGAGGGCCGCCAAGAATGTAAGCGAACGCGAAGCGCAGTGCGAGATAAACATCGATAGTGAAGAGAGATTAAGGAGGAAGGTAAAGCGTAACAATGGGGCGGAAAGGGAAGGAGCAGCGGAGAGGAGACGGCCTGCGCATGCGCTGAGTTGCCGACGGCCACGGCATCTGCATACGCCTGGGCAAACTCATCTGCGCTTCCGAAGGGGGGCCAGGGTGGCATGAGGTGGGCAGGTCTACGCTCGTCCGTGGCGTCTGCTGCTGAGGCCAGTCCGCAGTATCACCGTGTGGGACGGGAATCGCTGATCCTGCAAAGAGTGATGGTGAGTGGCCACGAGCAAGGCTCTATGTAACGCACCCTTACGTGTTGTCGGCGCTGACTATGGCACGGCCTCTCCTCGACGATGGGCCGCTATCGTCGTGGATGGAACGAAAGTGTCCAAACAAAAGGTCAGTGCCACGCAAGACGGGCTGTGCGGCGACTATGGCTACAATATAGCGCTAGAGTAGCGCGCGTCGTCTGTGTGGAAACAAAGCGCTGCATGAGCGGAGGTCTGCGTGCGGTGGCGGCTGCGAATCGCACCTGCGTGTCACTTACGCGCGGGCCTTTCGCGGCCTCTAGATTAGCGATGCAGACGCGCTACACTTTGTTCCATTTGGTACTAGCCGCACGAGACAGATTCGCGCCAGTCAATGTATCGCGAAATTTTTTACCTTGTTTTCCATGTTGTGACTAAGTTTGTACTAAAGCAACACATTATTACGATATTATCCGCGAGATGCCCAAGAGACGAGCTGCCGCGAGAACAACGAAGTGGGTCTGTGCTTTGGGCGCGAGCGAGTGTCGGCCTCGCTCTATGGCTCCGCTGTAAATTCTCTGTATCACAGCTGCTTCATTTCGCCGACGAGCAACGTCGTGACGCCCACATCAGAGCACTCATCGACCGTTTCGAACACTCTCCGGCCGATGCTACTCTACGCCTCTTCGTCCTCCGCGACGGTACTCTGTACCGTCGTAACCTTCATCCGGACGGCTCTGAGTTCCTACTTGTAATACCTAAACAGCTCCGCTACACCGTTCTAGAAGAGCTTCACGACGCACCAACGGCAGGTTACCTCGGCATACCTTGAACCTATGAACGTGTACGTCGCCGTTTTTTCTGGCCGGGTCTTGCCCGCTCCGTACGATGTTACGTCGCCGCTTGTGAATTTTGCCAACAACGTAAGAAGCCTTCCCAGCTCAACGCTGGTTACCTACAGCCGCTCGACACCCCTGCCGAGCCCTTCCATTGTGTTGGCTTGGACCTCCTGCGCCTATTTCCGGAAGCTACATCACGAAACAAGCGGGTTGCAGTCGCGGTGGACTACGCGACCCGCTATGCCGTAACCCGCGCTCTTCCGACCAGCTGCGCAACTGAGGTTGCAGACTTGATCCTGCATGATATCATTTTGATGCATGGTGCTCCGCGTCAATTGCAAACAAACCGTGGCCGTACGTTTTTGGCCAAAGTCATTGACGACATCATCTGTGCCAGCTCAATACAACATAGATTTACTACCTGCTACCACCCTCAAAAGAACGGCCTCACTGAGCGTTTGAACCGAACCCTTACAGACATGCTATCTAAGTAAGTTTCAGACGACCACCGTGACTGGGACTTGGCTCTACCGTACATTACCTTCGCGTAGAAATCTTCCCGTCTCAAAACTGCTGGCTTTTCCCCGTTTTACCTCTTGTATGGCCGAGAACCGACGCTACCACTGGACACTGTGCTTCCGTCCATGACATCAGCTACCGGTTATGCCCGTGATGCAACAGCGCATGCTGGCCATGCTCGTCAACTTGCGCGCTTTCGTCTACAAGTGTCTCAAGACAAACAGAAGCAACGCTACGATGTCCGTCACCGTGATGTCCATTTTGCGCCCGGCAGCCTCGTGTTGCTTTGGTCACCATCGCGTAAAGTTGGCCTTTGTGAAAAACTGCTATCCTGTTAGACAGGCCCGTATCGCGTGCTCCGCCAAGTGACCGTTGTCACCTACGATATCGTTCTAACCACGCCCACTGCGTCCTCCGCTGTGACAATCAGTGACATTGTCCACGTCGCCCGACTCAAGCCCTACACCTCTCCACGCGCCTTGGATGTTTAACAGCATCGTAACGGCGCTTTTGCCGCCGGGGGTGGGGGTGGGGTGGGGGGAGTAGTATTGCGATATTGTCCGCGAGATGCCAAAGAGACGAGCCGCCGCGAGAACGACGAAGTGGGTCTGTGCCCTCGGGGCGAGCGAGTGTCGGCCTGGCTCTCTGGCTGCGCTGTAAATAGCCTGCAAATAGCTTTTTTCGTCTGTGTCTTTCCACACGTAACAATATCAAAGACTTCCTTATCTAGGCGTTCTCTTATGAGTGAGAGCTCACGGACTTGACTCTCGGCCACCACGTCCACACATACATGAAGTTCAGCTCAAGTGCCCACTAGTTAACACTTTGGATCATGCGGTTTCTCTGAAAACACTTCACATTCTCAGCAGGGCTTTTGTACTACGTGTAGATTAAAATTGGCCAGCTTATGGACTTACAATTCGAATATGGCTACTTTCGGAACTCCTAGGCGGTTTAACGGTTAAGCGCCGAATGCGTTAAACTAAGTATATCCATTTTATCCCCTTGCAGACATTATTCCTCGACAAGCTGCGTGCACACGGCTTGACGCACGTCCTTTTCTTTTTCATTGAAGAAAATCGTCTAACAACAAAGTGACAAAGACAAACCGCTTCAGAAAGCAATTCGTCGCTATTGAAGTTTCACGCCGTCAGGGAAGCTTGACGCCGAACTAAATGGCATATGTTTTTCTTCTCCAGTACTTTAATTTTGTGTATACGTGTTTATTTTTTCGTGAATGTTGCCTTTTTTTTTGTACCTTGCCTTGGGCCTTACGGGAAAGAAACCAAGATGTTTTTCTTGTAGTAGCTTTCAAGACAAGCTTTCTGGCAGCCCATTAAGTATATCTCACTTTCCGTAACTGGGACAATATTTTACGCTAGCACTAAACATTTCTGTGATACCCATTTCAAGGCAATAATAATATTTGGGGTTTTACCTGTCAAAACCACTTTCTGATTATGAGGCACGCCGTAGTGGAGGACTCCGGAAATTTCGACCACCTGGGGTTCTTTAACGTGGACCTAAATCTAAGCACACGGGTGTTTTCGCATTTCGCCCCCATCGAAATGCGGCCGCCGTGGCCGGGATTCGATCCCGCGACCTCGTGCTCAGCAGCCCAACACCATAGCCACTGAGCAACCACGGCGGATCCATTTCAAGGCAACTTGACTGATATTCGTAAATGCATTTCGCAGTGAAGCGTCTTCCCAATCATGAATGTGCACCATTGCATAGATACAGGATGAGTAAAAATGCCTTAATCAGGGTAGGGTATTGCTGGCGAGGACTTAGGAACAGGAATTTGCCGAATGCCCTCGCGAAAGGTAGGGCTCGGCAACGGTCGTGGACAGACCTCAAATGTTGGAAAGCTGCCGTATCATGAAGCCCACGTGACGAGTGTACAGGCGTGCACAATCGGTGTTACAAAGGACGGCTACGAATTCAGTGTCGCGAACATGGCGGGAAAAAAAAGAAAAAAAAAGTCGGGAGTAAGCATTACGGCCCACACGCAGCGTTCGCAAGCCGATTCTCAGCCAAGCCAACCCTTTCCTACGTTTCTTTCTCGGAAAGCCGGCGCAACTCGTTACCCTTCGCTCAGCGGGCTCGGCCGAGCGTGATTCGTTTCCGGTAGGTCTTAATCGCCACATACTTTTTCGGACCTTTTGATAATCCCATCGTGCACGTTTTCTCTCGATCCGCTTGTGCAGCGTCAGTCGTTCATTGCAACTTATGCACTTATCGCCTGCCTGCCAATGTGCGAGTATTGCCACTGCATGTTGCGTTTGAGAAGAGCGTGCGCTGAAGGTCGCTAGCAAGGTGGTGGTAGGTACCAGATATTATCGTGCCATGATCAGGTGCTAGGCCATATTCTTCAAGCGAAGCCTTTTCAGCTTATTTTCAGTACTTTGCCACTGCTACTGCTGCTGTCTTGCACGCCGCATGGGAGGGGGCTGTTGACAGCGTGTGTAGCCTGCAGGTCAGGACAGTGGTAAGGGAAGTGGCGGCGTCAGACAGCATGCCTCAAGTGGGGATAATTGCTTCTTTTGAAGAGGAGCTCCCTGGCCTTTGTCACTGTGCCATCATGAGCTCCCTGTGTGTCACCGTAATGCCCTCTCAGCGCAAGCACTACAGAAAGCTTCTCTTACACCAATCCCCACTGTGCGGGGGAACGGCATGTGTTCTTTTCTGGCTTTAATTTTATGCCATGGCACTTTTTGCTAGCGCTTTCTTTATTCTGTGGTCGCCAATCGCCAATATGCGACCCTGTAGCTGCGAAGAGCACCATCATTCTTTCGCCATACCCTCCTTTCATGCAGGCCGAGAGTCGTTGCTAGTATATATATATATATATATATATATATATATATATATATGTTGAAATGGGGTTTATTGCAGCTCGTTCGAGGGATCGCAGGCAGCTCTAGATCACGAGTCCTAGCGCTTTGCATCAACAGCCCGAGCTCGGGTCTCGCGCCGCAGCGGTGGCAGTGCGCACTGTGCCACATGCATATTACCCACTACAACTATGTATGTATGTATATATATATATATATATATATATATATATATATATATATATATATATATATATATATATATATATATATATATATATATACCTCCTTCTTCATTATTATTCTAGCAGCCATCGTCATCTTCCTCAGCCGCTTTTTACATATGGCGCACTCCCGCGCATGTGCCACATTCGTCGTGCTGCGAGCTGCGCGGTTAGAAAAAAAAAGAACAAGCATAAAAGAGAGCTTCCCCCCTCCCCATTTGGTTTTGCTATATTCGTAGACACCAAACCAAAGTTGCTATAGGTCTGAACTTTTCTCAGGTCCTTCGCTCACCAACTGAATCACTGTTGTAGTGGACCTAATATCGGTCCCTATAGTATGGCGAGCGTACGTGATCGTACGGCGAGTACATCATGAACGAGACCACGGACGAGAGACCGACGACCAGCGCAGAGGGTTTCGCCACGATGCAGATACACCTATCGTCACTTTGGCGACAATGTCCTGCAGGCTGGCTTACTCATGTTGAGGCCTTCTCAGCAAACCCGCAAAGTTTTTCTTTGGTGTCCACGACATTGAGTTCCTCGGACACACTGTGATTCCTGAAGGAATCGGACTGTTGGAAAAGAAAGTTCAAACCTTGCGTGAGTTCCCTCGCCAAGCGGCACTGCCAAAGCTCTCAGTTCCTTGGGCTACTCAACCTTTACCGCCGTTTTCTTCCTATCATCACCCGACTTATGCCCCTCACGGATTTTTTCAAGGCCACTAAAGCTCCGTCTGATCCACTGTCCTGGACGTCCGACGCCGAAGAATCTTTTCAAGCTGCCAAAACTGCATTGGTAAATGCCACCCACCCTGCTGATGTATCGTCTACATGTCGCACCAATGCCTACTGCCACCGATGCATCCAGTGTAGCTGTCGGCGCCGTTTCACAACACTTCCAGCGCAACTCATGGCGCCCACACTGGTTTTTCTCCACGAAGCTGAAAGCTGCAGAAACGTGCTACAGCCCGTTCGGTCGCGAGCTGCTTGCAGTATACTTGCACGTTGGGCATTTCAGACACCTGCTCGAAGGAACAAGCTTTCACATCCTCACGTATCAAAGCATTCGCGTTGACTCTTCGCGGTAATCACAACACTTATAGCGCATGAGAGATGCATCACCTCAATTTCATCTCCGATTTCGCCGTCGACATACAGTACATTGAATGCCAGTCAACGCAGCCGTAGATTCCTTCTCGCGTATCGATGCAATATCCACAACCACAGTGGACTTTATGGCAATTTTCATGGCGCAGCGTTCAGACAGCGAGCTCCGGTCCTCTGCTACGTCATAAGCGCTGCCCGATGTGCCTCTTCCAGTTTCTTCACGGACTATCAACTTGCGACGTGCCAAGGGGTCGAACACGCCCATTTGTTCCATTCCGACCGCGTCATGGAGTATTTGAGAAGCTAGATGGCTCAAGTGATCCCGGAGTTCGTGCCACCCAGCGTCAAATTAGTTCCCAATTTGTGTGGCCGAGTGTGAGCTCTGACTTGCGCCGTTGGGCTCGCGAATGCCCTCGCGGTCAATGCTCCAAGATAACACGACGCACGAAGTCGCCAATTCGCTCCTTTGGTCCACCTGACGCCCGGTTCGATCACACTCACATCGACAACGTTGGCCCGCTGCCACCATACCGAGGTGCGCGCTACATACTCACTTGTGTAGATCGTTATACCCGTTGGCCTGAAGCCTTTCCTCTCACTGGCATAACGGCACTCACGGTGACTTCCGCGTTTATCAGGGGCTGGGTCTCGTGCTTCGGTTGCCACAGATCCGGGCCGACAGTTCGAATGTGATCTCTTGCAGGAACTCACGTGCCTGCTTGGCGTCCGCCATTTTCATACTACCGCGTATCGCTCGTCGACAGATTGAATGGTTGGACATCTTCACCGTAAACTTAATGCTGCCTTCATGGTCCGCCAGGCTCGCTCTTCTTGGGCTGAACTTCCTCTCTTGCTGCCATAGCCGTGCGCTCCCCTTCCAATGAAGACCTCGGCGGCACAGCTGCGGAGATGGTCTATGGCACAACGTTGTGGTTGCCCGGTGAATTTATACGCACCAGCTACTGTTACCACGCCCGATCCAGATAATTACGTAAATAGGCTCCGCTTCCTGTTTGCACGCTTGTGTCCTTGCCCTAGTGCAGTTGTATCCTCTACTAATGTTTTTAGTCAATAAAGGTATGCCTACAGCGAGCCACATTTTCGTACGGCGTGAGTGCATCCGGCCATCTCTTAGGCCTGTCTATGACGGCTCTATCAAGGTACTCAAGCACACAGAAAATACGTTGCCATCGACTTCAATGGACGTGAAGAAGTCGTAGCGATAGACAGGGTCAAACCAGCCTGCCTAGTGATCTCGCCGTCATTATGCGCTTTCAACGACTTTACAGCCCCTGGAACGACGGATCTACCCGATCACCCAGCATCAAAAACTGTTTCCTGGGCACTGCTACACCGCTGCTCTTTTTCTAAAAGCGCAGCAGCTCTCTAGCCGGCATCGTCGTCTCCCTCTGCCGCCATTAATAGAGCGCGCGCTCAGGCGCGCCTCTCTCGTGCCTTTTTCTCTGAGCTGCGAGAGAGAAGAAAAAAAGGAAGAAGAAAAAAAATTACAGCCCCTTCCAGTCCATGAAGATGGTCGAACAGCGAAGCTGTGTTAGTTAAACCGAGTGTTACACCATGCAAGTCAAAGAGAGAGAGAGAGAGAGAGAGAGAGAGAGAGAGAAGGGAAGAAGGAACGGCACGGAGGTTAACCACACTGATTCTAGTTTGCTACCCTACAAGTGGGGAGGAGAATGGGGAGTGAAATAGGGAGAGAGGAAACATGAGTCAATACCGCACTTTCAAATGCACTAAGTTTGGTGCAGGATGTCTATAATCGGGCACTCAAATCTGTTGTATCAGGTAGTGAAGAAGCGCTCCAACTGCTTTCTCGGCTAATGAACTGGGAGGCCAGGCTCCCAAGATTTTTGCTTCTGTAAATGGCCAGTCGTCCAGTCTATTCAAGGCACACTGGAAAGTCAGAAGTTGGTTATCAAAGCGAGAACAGTAGCACAAGAGCTGGCTGATGATCTCTTCACACTTGCACTTAGCGCCCATTGGTGAGTCCGCCATTCCAATACAATAGCTCTAGGAGTTAGGGAATGCTACTCCTACGCACAGCCGACACAGCAGTGTTGCGTCACGTCGTGGAAGGTTTGGTGGTAATTTAAATTCAGTGATGGGTCGAGGCTGTATAAACGACACTTAGAGTTCTCTGGTGTATGCCAGTAACTTAACGTGATGGTACAAGCGGGACTGCGAAACTTTTTGCAGCGTCTACTCTGGATAAAGGTATAAAGAATGTCGGTGCGCCAGCCTGGGCACGTCGGGCAGCGTCATCGGCGAGGTGATTACTAACGATGCCAAATTGCCCCGGCGGCCATTGACCGGAAAATATATGCCGGGAGCGCCACCTACTTCGCAATGTTATCAGGAGTATCTTATTATCAATTATGTGGTTATGATTCTTCTTTAGTGCTTGTTCTTTATAGAAACGTATGCTGTTCGGTATGTTGTGTGCGCGATTTCAAAGAATGTATGCACCGTTCGCTTCACTTTGCTGAGTCCTTGAACGTTCTGCCTTGCGGGGGTTCGAGCCACTGCTCCCGGGGGCTGCATTGCCGCCGGGATCGGCCCACGTTTTTGTTATAGACGTTCTTGCAAAAAATTCCGACCAAATAGGGGCTAACAGCTTCACTGTGAAATAGTGCAATACGCTATAAAGCCGCTAAAAACGATTATATATGTATAATCATTTGTAATAGACAATTATAATCATAATTAATAATTAGACTACTACTAAACAATTATTATGAAGCCAGCATAGCTTCCCAGAGGCTACGACGTTACTATGGTAAGCTAGAGGTCACAGGTGCAGTACCCGGCCACGGCAACCACATCTTGATGGAAGCAAAATATAAAAACGCTCGTGTACTTATATTCGCGTGCACGTTCAAGAATCTCCGGCTGTCCTAATTATTCCAGAGTTCCCTAATATTTATTTATTTTATTTATTTATAGGTACTGCGATCTGATACGATATCTTAGCAGTATGGTAGACGAGTAAGCGCACAATAAATACAAAACAATGGGGGACCTTCACTCAAATTTTTTCCCGCAAGCGCTAAAGAATCAACAAGAAACAAAAAATGTCAAGCTACGTAGTTCAGCAATTTTGGAGTCGTACAGTGAAACAGTGACATCAAAACTCTCACGAAGCGCAGAATGCTTTTCATAAAAGATATCTCTCTAACAGTGGTAATGAGTCCTGTGTTACGGTCTTATTGGCGAGGTTATTGCAATCTAGTTCGGTTTTAGAAGAAAATGAATACTTGAAGCAGTTGACACGTGTAGAAGAAGGAGTTACAGCTAGCGAGTGTCTGGGTCTGGTAGCGTGACCGTTCGTATAGATGAGGAGTTGAGGCGTGTCGTGTTTGTAGTGACAATTTATTAGCTGAAATAATAATTTTAAACGACATACAAGATTTCTATCAGTCATAAAAGGCAAGCCGCTGCGAAATAAGAGACTATTAATTGAAGTACGCCCATATGTATTGTAGATGAATCGAACTGCTTTCTTTTTGTAAACTTTCCAGCTTTCCAATATCGTTTTTAGTGAACAGGTCCCATATAATTACAGCACATTCTAAAGCGGAGCGGACTACTGTTTTGTAAGCCAATAGACGTACGGTTGGTGTCGAGGATTTTAATACGCGTCTTAGGAAAAACAGCTTGCGGCGGCAGTTTGCTGTTATTGTGTCAAGGTGCTTTGACCTGGAAAGATCCTTTGTTATCTACAAGTCCATGTATTTATATTGCGTTGCCTCTGACAAAAAAAAGTTTTTTTCTGCGCCATAGCCATAAAATAATGGCTTAGTTTTTAATGTTATCTGCATATATACTGTCTTTTAAATATTAATGCTCATTTGCCATTGTTTACACCATTAAATTACCTTATTAAGGTCGCTGTTTAATCTGAGTTGGTCTACTTCACTTGTTATTTCATCGTACATCACGCAGTCGTCAGCGTAAAGCCTGACTTTAACGGAGATGTTAGTGATGATATCATTTATATATAACAAAAAAAAGGGAAGGAGGGGACAAGAACGGATCCCTGTGGGACGCCAGATTTGACGGCAGCTATATCAGAGGTTGCTTTATTTACAGTAACAAACTGATGGTGGTTTGTAAGGCAGGCTTTATTCCATGCATTCTTTTATTTTTAAACACAGCTCCTAGATTATTAAGCAATTTAACATGAGACACCTTATCATAGGCCATTGCTGAAATCCATGAATATCGCGTCTATTTCTTTCCCTTTCTTTATAGTGCTGGCAAAGTCATATATGATTTCAACTAGTTCAGTGGTCGTTGAAAGGCGACCTACAAGGTCATGCTGCATGTTTGTTAAAACGTCATGTTCATCATTCATCTATGGCATGCCTCACAATCATATTTTGGTTTTGGCAGTTAAAAATCCAGAAGTTAATTTATTGTAGTCCTTTTTTTTTTTCAATAGAAAATTTAACCGCGCCCGAGCTGTAAACACTGTCGAAATCCATGATGTCACGGTGGCTTTTTTCGGAAACCACTTAGCATCATCGTCAGCCGACTTTAAGTATTGCCCATCTTCTAGTTTCCCAAAGGTCATCTCAAAGTATGCGAGTGGCCTCCTAATTTGCTTAGGCAGACCCGGAATTGAAGCTTAATGATTAACGTTACATTTATATTTGCCATCTTGTGAAGGTCTAGATTTACCATTCAAGAAGGGTGTCGTTTTTAAATTCTTTCTGTGCAAAGCGATCTTCGTGTTACAGTGCCATGAGCTTCTGCCGATAACGCGTTATTTTCTCTTCAAGGAGACTATAGAGTGGAAATGGCTACAGAATGTGGGTCTGTTTCAGTATTCTGAGCATTTGTTGCAGCTGTCTTGACATAGGACTAAACTGCACCTAGCCACGAGATTAGGGATTCATTGCCTACCCGTGTCAGGTGGAATGAACGATTCTAATAGGAAGCTCAATCACCTGAATTGGGAAGTTTCAGGTGGGCCGAGTGATCGAAATCTTTGTTGCCCGGTTCAGAAAGCGCTTATGAGCACTATGCCGCTAGACGGTGCCTACTCATGATCGGCGTGATCAAAATAACGGCGCCTACTCATGATTCCTCTTTTCTGGTACGAAACTTCTAAAGGGTAGATTCGCATGAGCCCCACAAAGACGGGCCGAGGCAGTTTCCCTGGCTCAAAACAAACCGATTGCCTGATTCATGTCATGTTAGCAAATCGGGTCAAGCGAAAGCCGACGTGAGGTCTGTCGAACCACCTGCAAGCGCTGATCGACCAACCGGCTTTGCAAGATGCTTGCATGTAAGCGAAGTTGTGTTGACTCAACCCGACTGCGTTTGCTCGACCCAGCGTGACCACCTTCAAGTCAGCGGGCCTTACACGAGCAACTCGCGTCGCGTTGATATATACGCGGCTAATTTAGATTTACTTCTCGTTCTTCTATTCGCAAGGTATGGCCGAGATGGATGGGCCGCGACCGCATAAAGCCAAGTTTAGCCAAGCCAAGCCATAAAGCCACTGCTTTGAAAATCAGTGCAATCGCTTTGCATGCTTTCTGTTGGACAAAGCACAAGCTGTTTTTGCTTACTTTCGAACGCGGTCGTCCGTTTCTCGTGACGTGTGGAGCAGCGCAGAGTTGAAAGCAAACCCATTATTAACTTTCCCCTTTAGGTTCGGCACGTTGGAAGCTTTCTGGTCGCATAGGATGTATATCGTGTTGCATAAAGCAACGAGATGCGAATGGGACGTGAAAGACGTTTATTGCTAGAAAATGTACGCTGCCAGCGCTGACTCACGCAAGTAGTTAAAAAAAAAGCACGATGACAAATCAAAGAAACAATGCGCGAAGGCGGGATTAGACATGCTTCAAACATAGCAGAGACGTTTATTCGCGTATTTTCTTTTAAAGAATTGTAGCGGCGTGGTTTTGCATACATAATAGACAAGTTACATGTAAGGGCGGTGCGTGCGGGATCAAAGTTTCCGACTTTTTTTTTTTTATTCACGTGTGTCCTCAGCTAAGCTGTTTAATAAAACAAGCCTAGTGAGCTCTGTAACACGGCCGAGCAATACAAAGCCACGTACTCGTTAAGATCAAGATGTAACTACTATATGTTAAATGCAAACTATGAAGCACCTGCACTGAAGCCCTAATAAGGTGCATAATTTGACCATGTTAGAGAAGAAAAGTTACTTCGTGGTACGAAAAGGCAGACAGAAAA